>NC_053041.3:391149825-391452856 GCF_002575655.3 Aegilops tauschii subsp. strangulata | reverse complement strand
ACTCTGAAGTACTTTCAAGATGATGCATGTTATCTTCCTGTTTGATCTTCCTTTGTATGTTCACCCTACGTTAATCGGGTAGGCTTGCCGGCGTGTAAACCCAGGCCGCAGCACCTTGAGGACGGATCCCCAATGGCCTGCCGGGTGTGCTTGCTGCCAGGCGAACCACCTTACCGCTCTCAACGCGGCCGCTCGAACTGTCGAGCTTGACTCGAGTCAGAATTGAGAGCGTTGCCAATTGCGAAAGGCTACCCTGCCGTTCTCAACGCGGCCGCTTGAGCTGTTGAGCGGACTCGAAACAGAGCAAGGAAGTTGCCAATGCAGGTTTTCCATACATAGGGCAGGACCTTTGAGGACAATAACCTTATATATAAAAAGGGAATTTTCTCAAAGTCTCGAATGACTTAGCTTTTCTGTCGTTGCACGGGCGTCCACCACATCTGCAGATGGTGCCGTCAAGCTTGGTCGTCTTCTTCCTTGGAACGACGGCCATGATGAAGCCGCTGCTCTGATCAGACCAGATTTCCACACCTGCGCCCCCTACCTGGCGCCCCAATGATGTTGGTGTGGAACGACACCTATGGGATCATTGGGATCCCTTCTATGGTTGGCGGGCGCGGGGTTGTGCAAAGAGCGGGTCTGACAGGAAGCACAAAGATCGTTTACCCAGGTTCGGGCCGCAAGGATGCGTAAAACCCTAGTCCTGCTTTGGTGTATGTATTTGAGTGTTCTTGAGTTCTTGAGCTAGCTACGGTGCATTGGTACCTCAAAAGATCTGAATCCTTCTCCTGGTTGCCTCGAGCCTCCTTTTATAGGCAAAAAGGGGTTGCCACAGTGGCACACAGGAGGTGGATAGGTCTATAGTAGATGAGTCTATCCTCTGGCACCGTCGGACAAACACATTGAATGTGCTGCCGACGTGCCCCTCTCGCTTTATCGGGGACGCCAAGGAAGCTCGTCCCAGCTGTCGCCACCTCGCCTGGCTTCGACACGCGTCCGAGCTGACGAGGCGTCGTAGCGCCACGTTGGCTGGCTGCTGGGCTGGCGCAGTGGTGGAGCCTTCACGAAGATCTGCATGTCACCACGCAGGTGTGATGACCCACAAGTATAGGGGATTTATCGTAGTCCTTTCGATAAGTAAGAGTGTCGAACCCAACGAGGAGCAGAAGGAAATGATAAGCGGTTTTCAGCAAGGTACTCTCTGCAAGCACTGAAATTATCGGTAACAGGTAGTTTTGTGATAAGGTAATTTGTAACGGGTAACAAGTAATGAAAGTAAACAAGGTGCAGCAACATGGCCCAATCCTTTTTGTAGCAAAGGACAAGCCTGGACATACTCTTATATAGAGAAAAGCGCTCCCGAGGACACATGGGAATTATCGTCAAGCTAGTTTTCATCACGATCATATGATTCGCGTTCGTTACTTTGATAATTTGGTATGTGGGTGGACCGGTGCTTGGGTGCTGCCCTTTCTTGGACAAGCATCCCACTTATGATTAACCCCTATTGCAAGCATCCGCAACTACAAAAGAAGTATTGAGGTAAACCTAACCATAGCATGAAACATATGGATCCAAATCAGCCCCTTATGAAGCAACGCATAAACTAGGGTTTAAGCTTCTGTCACTCTAGCAACCCATCATCTACTTATTACTTCCCAATGCCTTCCTCTAGGCGCAAATAATGGTGAAGTGTCATGTAGTCGAAGTTCACATAACGCCACTAGAAGAGAGACAACATACATCTGATCAAAATATCGAACGAATACCAAATTCACATGACCACTTATAGCAAGAATTCTCCCATGTCCTCAGGAACAAACATTACTACTCATAAATCATATTCAAGTTCATAATGAGAGCGGTATTAATATGCATAAAGGATCTGAACATATGATCTTCCACCAAATAAACCAACTAGCATTGATACGTCTCCAACGTATCTATAATTTTTGATTGCTCCATGCTATTATATATTCTGTTTTGGATGTTTAATGGGCTTATTTATACACTTTCATATTATTTTTGGGACTAACCTATTACCCCAAGGCCCAGTGCAAATTGTTGTTTTTTTGCCTATTTCAGTGTTTCGTAGAAAAGGAATATCAAACAGAGTCCAAACGGAATGAAACCTTCGGGAGCGTGATTTTTGGAACAAACCTGATCTAGAGGACTTGGAGTGGACGTCAAGTAATCAACGAGGAGGCCATGAGGCAGGGGGCGCGCCTACCCCCCTGGGCGCGCCCTCCACCCTCGTGGGCCCCTCATGGCTCCACCGACCTACTTCTTCCTCCTATATATACCTACGTACCCCGAAACCATCGGGGGGCACCACGAAAACCTAATTCCACCGCCGCAACCTTCTGTACCCATGAGATCCCATCTTGGGGCCTTTTCCGGCGCTCTGCCGGAGGGGGCATCGATCACAGAGGGCTTCTACATCAACACCATAGCCTCTCCGATGATGTGTGAGTAGTTTACCTCAGACCTTCGGGTCCATAGCTATTAGCTAGATGACTTCTTCTCTCTCTTTGGATCTCAATACAAAGTTCTCCTTGATCTTCTTGGAGATCTATTCGATGTAACTCTTTTTGCGGTGTGTTTATCGAGATCCAATGAATTGTGGGTTTATGATCAAGATTATCTATGAACAATATTTTAATCTTCTCTGAATTCTTTTATGTATGATTGGTTATCTTTGGAAGTCTCTTCGAATTATCAGTTTGGTTTGGCCTACTAGATTGATCTTTCTTGCAATGGGAGAAGTGCTTAGCTTTGGGTTCAATCATGTGGTGCTCGATCCCAGTGATAGTAGGGGAAACGACACGTATTGTGTCGGGTGGTAGGTGCGACATATGCCAACGGATGGCTTATCATAGTGGGTGCCAGTAAGACGTCGCCGGTGCCTGGAAACGGGATGAGGCGAAGACATGCACGCCGGCGAATCTTACCCAGGTTCGGGGCTCTCCGAGGAGATAACACCCTAGTCCTGCTCTGCGGGGTCTCCGCATGATCACTAGATCAGAAAGAGTAGCTACAAATGCTCCTAGAGCTGTCGGGTTCAAGGGAGAAGAAGAACAAGGCTAGCTCTTACTTCTTTCTCTCTCTATGGTGTGTGTGTGTGATGCTAAGAAGCCAACCCTTTGCATGGGTGTCCCGGGGGGTTTATATAGGCCCACCCCCCGGGGGTAGAATGGTAATCCGGCTGGGCGCTGGTCCCAGCCGTCAGTGTCTACGCTCGCCGGCTTCTCCGCCGGCCGTTGGGGCCCGCCGACTGGTGGGTCCCGCCGGCTGCCGGCCTATTGGTCGACAGGCCGGCCCCACCGCCTAGGGTCTTGTCGGCGGCTGCTTACTGTAGCCTCGCCCCTGATGACGAGGGCTTCGTCGAGGCAAGCGTGGCTACAGTGTGCCGCCTCGAGGGCTCTCACTGTAGCCTTACCTCGTCTTGTCTCCTTAATGTGGCTCCTGCTTCGAGGAAGGGGGTAGCCGGCTTTTGGGGCCCGGCTACACCCTTGGCCGACTGGGGGAGGCCGGGCCGCCTTCGCGCCTCTCTCTGGCTGAAGGGGCCCGCCGCCCGTAGGCCGTACTGACGTCTGTCGTGGGTGACGTCGAGGCTAGCATGGCTACAGTGCCGAGCCGGACGGGAGATGGCCGTCCTGTACGGCATCCTGTGGCCATGCCTACCTCAGGCTTCGGGGGTAGTGGGCCGCACTGTGGCCACACGTCGTCTTGTCACCGTTATGTGGGCATGGTTTTGGTGGTTGCGGTCTTGGCCGGCTTCTTGGAGTCGGCGCTCTTCGTGGCCGGCTCTGGGAAGTCGGCGTTCTTCATGGCCGGCTCTGGGAAGTCGGCATCCCCTATGGCCGGCTCCCTGGAGTCGGCCATCCCGTGGTTATCTTGGAGGAGAGGTTGCTGAGGCTGGGTCATCTTCTGAGAGTCGGCTTCAAGGGTAGCCGGCCAGGGAAGGCGGCCCAATGCTTGAAATGCTTGAAGGACCAAAGGCCTGATAATTTTTTGGAAGAGCCAGGGGCAGTCGGTTAGGCTACCCGTGGCCATTTACTCCGACAGTAGTCCTCGAAGGTGATTGGGCTTCGAGGTTGGGTAGGAGTCGAGAAGCTCGGTCAGCTTCCTATCTCGACAAGCCGGCAGCCGGGAGCCGGCCTTGGTTAGGCGCGCCGTCTTGGCCAAAAATTCTGGAGTCGGAGGGCGGGAGCTCGCCAGCGCGTGCACCAGGCCGCGGGCCGGCCACTTGCCGCCTGCGAACCACGTGGCCTCTCTCGGCCAAAAAGCCTGCCAGCCCACGCGCGCGACGGGACGTCGCCGCAGGACGGGGGCCCGCCACGTCCATGCCCGGGCCCAGGCGTGGATTCTCTGCAGCCCGAAACCGCCCGCACGTCTCCCCGTGGCAGTTTCGGCATGCCTTTAGGGCGTAATAATCGCGGGGCATGGGGGGAGTGGGTGCAGTTAATCCCACGTCTCACCCCACGTCTGGCCTCCCCGGCTTCACCTCGCGAAGCTATAAGTAGGGGGAGGGTGGAGAGCGGCAGGCTCTCGCACGCTCCCCCCTTTCCAGCATCTTCTTCCTCCCGCCGTTTCTTGCAACAGCGCCTCGCCGCCGCGCTCCTCCACTACTCGTTCCTCTGCCGCCGCGCTCGTTTTCGCCATGCCTCCCGCCACGGAGCAGTATGGCGGGGACTGGGACGGCTCCAACGTCCACGAGGATCACGTCGAATTCCTCCGCAAGACGCGGCGGCTGCCCGGCGCGGACAAGGTGGAGGTCCGTCTCGCGCCGGCGAAGGAGAATACGTCGGAGCCGCGGGAGGGCGAGCGGGTGGTCTTCCGCTCGCATTTCTTGCGCGGCATCGGCCTGCCCGTGAGCGCCTTCTTCCGCTCCTGGCTCGAGTTCTACCAGCTCCAGCTGCACCACCTCACCCCGAACGCGGTGGTGCTGCTGTCGGCCTTCGTCACCCTGTGCGAAGGCTACCTCGGCGTCCTCCCCCCTCGAGCTCTGGGGGGAGTTCTTCCAGTCCAAGCTGGGCACGCGTATGCAGGGCATGCCGGCTCAGACTGGCGCCTTCATCGCGATGCGGAGGGTGGCCGCCGACAACCCCTTCCCCGTCATCCCGCTGATCCAGTCGGTGAAGCTATGGCAAAAGTCATACTTCTACGTCAGGAACATCGCCCCGCAGGGCGACTACGTCAACCTGCCGGATTACGTAGCCGGCCCACCGGCGGGCAGGCGGCCCCAGTGGTCATACCGGGCCGTGACGCTGACGCCGGCTGGAAACCCAGCCATCGCCCGAGTGCGGGTGATGATCCAGTCGGAGGGCTTGTTGGGGCCCGACCTGCTGGCCGCCTTTGTCACGCGCCGGGTACTCCCGCTCCAGAGCCGCCCTCATCTGATCTGTCAGATGAGCGGCCAGCTCGATCCGAGCCGGATGTGTATCAAGGACATGCCGCACGAGGAGGTGGCCTATATGGTGAACTACCTTGCGAACTGCAAACTCTCCGAAGAGTGGCAGTTCGGCAAGGAGCCATATAGCCGAGCCAATCCGCCGCCCACGGTACGTTCTCCTTGTCTCTTCTTTTTTTCTCAGTTTTGTTGCCGAGTTCTTTTTGGCCGACTCTGACTAGTCGGCTTGCTTTCGACAGATCCCTCTTCTTCGGCCTGCAGGCGGGTCGGACACGGAGCGCCGATTCGCCCCTGACCGGATGGAGCACGATCTGGAGGACCCTGACTTGGGGCGGCTGCTATGGACGACAACACCGAGCCGGGTGGTGGCCAAGCCGGCGGCGAAGCAGGCGGCTCCGGGCATGGAGTCACCTTCGACGACTGGCCGGACGACGACGAGGCCGAAGTCGTCCCGCGCTGTCAGCCGGCATCTGGCCGCGGCGCGGGTTCCTCCGCTGCACCGCCTGCTCGGGGCGGCGGGCAAAAGCGTCGCGCCGCATAGAGTTTGTTCGGCAGTCGGACGAAGAAGCCCAGAGGCGGGGCGGCGGCGACTAGGGGAGAGGAGGCGGCTGCAAAAGCGGCTCGCTTCCGCAAGACGGTGAAGCAACCGCAGACGGTGTCGGCGTAAGTTCACACTCTTTTGTGCACTCTTTTTTCTTTCTTCTCTCTGGTAGTTCCTGAATCCTTGTCTTTTTCTTCAAACAATCAGATCTCCACTGTCGCTCGAGCGGGCGGCTGCCGCCTCCGTCGTTGAGTCGCCGAGGGGATCTGGGAGCACCACTCGCCGCGTGGACCCCCGCGCCGACCTTCAGGCGGCGACCGAACGGAATGCGCGGGAGGCGCGGGAGGAGCGGGAGGCGCGGGAGGCGGAGGCGCGGAAGGAGGCCGCCGCCCAGGAGGCGCAGGAGGAGGAGGCGGCGAAGGCGCGCGCCGACGCCGCAGCCAAGGCCCAAGCGGAGGCTGTAGCTGCGGCGACGGCGGAGGGGGCCCTGTTGGTCACCCCACTGCGCGTCGCGGCGCCCGGAGCTCCCGCCAGAAGAAGCCGGCGGCGACCAGCCGGGGCTGGAGAGGGACGACGACGTCGTCATCCTGGAGAGGGCGCCGGTGCCGACACCGCCGACTGGGGCGGCTCAAGGCGGCCGGCCTGATCTGCCGCCTGCGCAGTCGGTGGGGGGCGAGCCGGCCGCGAGGACTGAGCTGGCGGTCCGGATGTCCCCGAGCCGGCGCGCGGGGAAGGCTGCGTCGGAGCCACAGAAGGCCGTGTCGGAGCCGCAGCTGGCCGCGGGCTCCAGCTCGTCGGCCCAGGATGCGAAGGCGGCCAGCGCCACCTCGGGGTGGACGCCGGGCGGAGGGTTGGACGTGATGAACGTGGCCGCGCAAGACGTCCGGGCCCGGCTCCAGGCCCAGGCTACGGCGCTGAGGCAGTACACCGACGAATTCCTTGCGACGCGGGCGGCCATCCGGGTTAGTCTTCTTATCTTGCTTCTTCTTGATCTTGGTTTCTTCCGTGGGGCGCGTCAGCGCACCCACTAGGTGTAGTCCCCGAGTTCCGAGTCGGCTGCTGAGCAGGCGGCTTGGAACTTTTTAGTGGATTTGGCTTTGTTGTTCTTGTTCTTACTTCGATCTTCTGCCTATCTTGTAGGACTACCACAATCTTCGTGCGGCCGCCTTCAACTCCCAGGCTCGGGAGCTGACCCAGAAGACCGCCGACCTAACTGAGAGCCGGGGTAAGTGCTTTGTTCTTTATCTCACGTGGGGGCGCGTCAGCGCACCCACTGGGTGTAGTCCCCGAGATTCGGGCCGACTGCTGAGCAGTCGGGTCGGATCTTCCTTGACGACTTCCTCTTATCGTTTCTTCTTTTTCTGTCGTCTCTGCAGCGGCCAACGCCGGTCTGAGGGTGCAGCTGGGAGAGTCTCAGACTGCCCTTCGTGCCAAGGAGGCCGAGCTCGCCGCCTTGGTGCAGGAACGTGACCGCCTGGCCAAGAAGTTGGCCGACCAGGAGGAGGACCACAAGGCGGCTCTGAAGGCGGCGCAGGACCGCGAAGCCGCCCTCCAGGCCGAGTACGAGACAGAAGCGGCTGGCTGGGCTGAAGATAGGCAAACTCTGGTCACTGGCTATGGTCAGATCGAAGATCTGGTTGACGGTAAGCCGCCTACTTCTTCGTCCTTTCTTGCCGTCTGCCGCTTTTGGCTCGTTTTCTGACTTGGTGTTTTCTCTTCTCTCTTTCTTGCACAGAGTACTTCCCTGGCTACTCTACCGCCGCCAACCAGCTCATCGAGGCCCGCCGCCAGGCGCGAAGGCTGGCTGGCTTCGAGATTTCGCCAAGTGCTGGCCGTTCGCTGGAGGAGCAGCTCTTGGCGATCCAGGCCCATCTCCAGCCGGCTCACCGACTGCTCCGCCGGCTTCAGCGTGCCGGGGCGCAAGTATTGGCCGCCCTCTGGCCCGGCGAAGTGGTTCCCCGCACCCCCAGTCGGACTGCCGACTGGCTGGAGGTGGCAGTCGGTTGCTTCGAAGCCTGGAAGGCCTCGGCAGCTTGGTCCGGCGCCAGGCGGGCGCTGGAGTTCGTCAAGGCCTGGTACCCGAGCCTGAGTCTGGACCAGCTGGCTACCTGGCGGCAGCAAGCCGACACGGAGCTGGAGCCGGCGCGACCGGCTATCATCCGGCGGGCTTCGGCGATCGCCGACTACACCGACACCAGTGTCTTCGCCCCTGAGGTGGATGACAACGGCGTCGTCCAGCCGGAGGAGTGGTTCGGGCTGAACCCGGCAGACGGTGAAGACTCGGCGGAGGAGATCGACTCCAGCGACGAGGGCGAGGAGGAGGAGGAGGGTGAAGACGCGGAGCCGGATGGTGGAGCAGCCGACCAACCTCAGGCTGACCGCGCCTCCAGCACCACGTCACGCGCAGGTGCGTCGCCTGCCACTGGTGGTGACCAAGCCGAGACCCGCTAGCCGGCCACTCCTTCAGCCAGCGACGCCATCTCCACCGACCAGCCTGGCTCCCGCACCGCGCCTTAGTCTAGTCTACTATCTTTTGTTTTCCTGTCTTGTCACTTTTGGAACAATATTCTGTTAAGTCTGCACAATTCCACCCACTGGGGGTGTATTCGAACTTATGTCTATTGCCGGCCTGTTGGGGGCTTTATATGTATATATAACTCATGCATGCATTTGGCTTTTCCTCGTACTCTGCTTTTCATCCTTCTGCTGTTTCCTTTGCCGCCCTCCCTTGGTTGCCGCCTCCCCAGTCGGACAGCTGCTCTGCAATCTGTAGCTGGAGAAGTGCTTGGCCAATTGGGAGGGCAAGTACTCTAGCTTTGTTGGATTAGAGCTGAGTGTTTAGGAAGCCGGCCAGCCGGCCGTTCTGACAGCCGGCAAGCGTGGTTGGAGGCCGTCTTTTTGCTATATAAGTTCATTAGTCCTTAGCCATTTTTCGTGTGGGCATCCTTTCTGCCTTGGCTCTTGCTAGTCGGACAGTCGGTTCTTCGAGCTACGACTTTCAACAAGAGAGGACTCGGGAGTCGGCACACTACTTGTCTGACTTCAGGTAGAACTTTTAATATAGCTTAAGGCGCCTAGTCCCCGGGCCGACTTGTCGGACCCGGTGCCAGACAAGAAATCAAATGTAATAATACATTCATGGATATGACACTCGTCATTCATAGATGAATAAAGGCAGTCCCCGAGTGCTCCTCGGGGAGCCTGTTGGTTCGTACTTAATACAAAAGGGTAGCATGATACATACTGCTTTCAACTGTAAAATCTTCTCAGGAGGTTCGCGTTCCATGGTCGCTCCGACTCCTTGCCGGAGTCATCTCTCTTGCGTGCTCTTGGTTTTTGCGCGTCGATCAAGTAGTAGGAGTCGTTGCCGAGTGCCTTGCTGACGACGAAGGGGCCTTCCCAGGGGGCCGAGAGCTTGTGCTGGCCGGCTGTTCGCTGGATCAGCCGGAGCACAAGGTCGCCCTCTTGGAAGGATCTTGGCTTGACCTTGCGGTTGTGGTAGCGGTGCAGCCCTTGCTGGTAGATGGCAGACCGGCTGAGTGCTAACAGCCGGCCTTCTTCTAGTAGGTCGACGCCGTCTTCTCTTGCTTCCTTGGCCTCCGCCTCCGTGTACATGGTGACCCGAGGCGAGTCAAACTCGATGTCTGTTGGGATGATAGCCTCGGCACCATATACAAGGAAGAATGGAGTAAAGCCGGTTGACTTGTTGGGTGTAGTGCGCAGACTCCAGAGGACAGCCGGCAGCTCATCGAGCCAGCAGTCGGCCGATCGCTCCAGTGGTACAACTAGTCGGGGCTTGATGCCGGAGAGGATGAGTCCGCTCGCTCGACCTGGCCGTTTGACTGCGGGTGGGCGACGGACGCTAAGTCCATTCGGATACCCTGCGTCGCGCAGAAACGTGTCAGTGCTCCTTTGGCGAAGTTCATGCCGTTGTCGGTGATGATGCTGTGCGGCACGCCGTACCGAGTGGTGATGTCGGTGATGAATGTTACGGCAGTCGGCCCGTTCAGCTTCTTGATTGGCTTCGCTTCGATCCACTTTGTGAACTTATCCACAGCGACAAGTAGATGTGTCAAGCCACCGCGGGCTATCTTGAAAGGGCCCACCATGTCCAGTCCCCGGACGGCAAAGGGCCAGGTGAGGGGAATGGTCTTGAGTGCAGAAGCCGGCAGATGTTGCTTGGAACTGAAAACTTGGCATCCTCTGCAGCTCTTGACTATCTCTTTGGCATCTTCCAAGGCAGTCGGCCAAAAGAAACCGTGGCGGAAAGCCTTGGCCACAAGTGATCTTGAGGCTGCGTGGTGGCCGCATTCGCCTTGGTGGATATCCTTGAGGATTGCCACTCCTTTTTCTGGCTCGACACAGCGCTGGAAGACTCCAGTGACGCTGCGCTTCACGAGCTCTCTGTTGATTATTGCATATGCTCCGGCTCGTCGTTGCACTAGTCTTGCTGAGATCTCATCAGCCGGCAGCTCTCTGCTGACTAGGAACTTGAGGATGGGCTGGGCCCATGATGGAGCTGTAACTTCTTCTTCTGTTAGCGTAGCCACCATGACTCGGGTGGGTGGGTTGGGTGGCGTGGAGTTGGAGTCGGCCACCGCTTCTTGCGTTGCTGCAGTCCCCGGGCCGACTGCTGCAGTCCCCGGGCTGGGTGCGACTACGGCAGTCCCCAGGCCAGTTGTCGAAGTCCCCATGCCGCCTGCAGGGTTCCTCCATTCGGATCCGGCTGCATCTGGCACAGGCGGCACGAAGATAGAGTCCGACTCTGGAGACGGCTTGATGGACGGCTTGAGGAGGCGCTAGAGGGAGACGCCAGTCGGTATGGCTTGTCGGGTGGAGCCGATCCGTGCTAGGGCATCTGCTTGGTCGTTGTCGGCCCTTGGCACGTGAAGGAACTTGCACCCTTCGAAGTACCCGCTGATCTGCTGGACGAGGAATCGATAGCTCGCCATGCTCGCGTCCTTGGCATCCCAGTCGCCAGACGACTGCTGGACCACCAAGTCTGAGTCGCCGTAACATAGGATCCGGCGTATGCCAAGTTCTTTGGCTAGCCGGAGCCCATGTACGAGCGCCTCGTACTCGGCCACGTTGTTGGAGGCGGCGAAGTGGATCTGCAGCGTGTACTTGAGCTTGTCGCCTTTGGGAGAGGTGAGGACGATGCCGGCTTCCAAGCCGGTGCGCATCTTGGACCCGTCAAAGTGCATCCGCCAATGGTAGAGTCGGGAGCCGGCGGTAGGTACTGGGTCTCGGCCCAGTCGACGAGGAAGTCGGCCAAGGCTTGGGACTTGATGGCGGTGCGGGGTTGGTAGAAGATCGTGTAGGGCGCCAATGCAATGGCCCATTTGGCCACCCGGCCGGATGCATCCCGGCTGCCTATGATCTCGGCGAGCGGGGCGGTGCACACGACCGTGATGGGGTGTTCTTGGAAGTAGGGCTTCAGTTTCTTGGCGGCGAAGTACACCCCATAGCACATCTTCTGGTAGTGCGGGTAGTTCTGCTTTGAGCTGGATAGCACTTCGCTTAGATAGTACACCGGCCTCTGGACTAGCTGGGCTCGGCCTTCTTCTGGGCGCTGGACCACAACAACTGTATTGACCACCCGGCTGGTCGCGGCAATGTAGAGGAGCATGGGCTCCTTCTCAGTCGGCGCCGCCAGGACAGGTGGGGTGGTCAGCATCTTCTTCAGCTCGTGGAATGCTTGGTTGGCTTGGTCATTCCACTCGAAGTGAGTGGACTTTTTCATCAGTCGGTACCGGGGGAGAGCCTTCTCTCCTAGCCGGCTGATGAAGCGATTTAGGGAGGCCAAGCACCCAGTGAACTTCTGCACGTCTCGCAATTTGGTAGGAATCTCCATCCTCTCGATGGCCTTGATCTTCACGGGGTTGCACTCGATGCCGCGTTCAGAGACCAGGAAGCCTAGCAGCTGGCCGGCTGGTACTCCGAACACGCACTTCTCGGGGTTGAGCTTGATTTGGAATCGGCGCAAGTTGGCGAATGTTTCCTTGAGGTCTTCCAGCAGGGTGCCGCGCTTCTCTGTCTTCACCACAATGTCGTCTACATAGACGTGGGCATTTCTGCCGAGTTGTTTCAAGAGGCATTTCGCATGCAACGCTGAAAAGTGACACCGGCATTCCTCAAGCCGAATGTCATAGTCAGGTAGCAGAAAGCTCCAAATGGTGTGATGAAGGCAGTCTTCAGGCGGTCTGCTGGGTCCAACTTGATCTGATGGTACCCCGAGTAGGCGTCCAAAAAACTCAACAGCTCGCATCCGGCTGTGGGCAGGCCTTGTTCAGGCTGGTGTAGTCTATACACATACGCCACTTGTTATTCTTCTTCAGAACCAGAACTGGGTTGGCAAGCCATTCTGGGAAAAACACTTCCATGATAAAGCCAGCGGCAAGGAGCCGGGCTATCTCTTCTCCCACCATTCTTCTCTTCTCTTCTAACAGTCGGCGGAGGGGCTGCTTGACCGGCTTCGCGTCGGCTCGGACATGTAATTTGTGCTCGGCGAAATCCTTCGGGACACCCGGCATGTCCTTTGGGGACCATGCAAAAATGTCTCGATTCTCACGGAGGAAGTCGACGAGCTCGCCTTCCTATTTACTGTCCAAGTTCGCCCCAATGACAGCGAACCTCTCCGGATTCTCCGGGTCCAGAGGTATCTTCTTCGTCTCTTTGGCAGGCTCGAAGGAGCCCTGCGCATCATAGTCTTTTGGGTTGGGGGACAGGGCCGGCTGCTTGCCGGCCATGGCCACAACCCGCTCCAGCATCTTCTTCTCTTCTGCCACCACGAGGGACTCGGCCAGCCGGCTACTGGCCATGGCGCACTCGATGGACTTCTTGTAATCGCCGGCTACTGTGATGATCCCCTTCGAGCTCGGCATCTTCATCTTCAGGTAGGCGTAGTGGGGCACAGCCATGAACTTGGCCAGAGCAGGTCGGCCAAGCAAGGCATGATAGGGGCTCTCCAGATCCACTACCTCGAACCAGATCGCTTCTCGGCGGAAATGACCTTTGTCTCCGAAGAGAACATCCATTTTAATCTTGCCGATTGGGGAGCAAGACAAGCCGGGGACGATACCATGGAACACGGTTCGGCTCGGCATGAGCTGCTTCGCCTTGATGTTCAGTTTCTCCATGGTATCGCGGTACAGTATATTGATACTGCTTCCGCCATCTATCAGGACGCGGGAGAATCGGGCAGCTCGCTTCTCCGTCGCGAGGGTAACATCCAAGACCAGTGCATAGGAGCCAGGGGATGGCATCACTTCTGGGTGGTCGGCCTGGCTCCAGCTGATTGGCTTCTCTGACCAGTGCATGAACTCGGGGGTGCTAGAGGCGACTACATTGACCTCTTGATGCTGTCGGCGCCGACTACGCTTGTCGTCGGCTTGGCTGGTGAAGACGACGTAGGCGGCGTGCTCTTCAGGGAACTCGTCTTGGATGGCTCCGACTGCCGGCCGAGCCGCCGGCTGCTGGGGGGCTGGAGGCGGCGGGCCGGGAGGCGGAGGCGGCAGCAACCCTTCGCCCTTGGAGATTCGCATGAGCCAGTGGCATTTTCGGGTTGTGTGGTTGGACGGCTTCGTGCCGCTGTGGAACTTGCAGGGGGCGTCGAGAGTCTGCTCGTAAGAGAAAGCCGGCTGCCAAGCCAGCCTGCCACCCTTCTTCTTGGGAGCGGGCCGTTCTTCGGGCTGTTCATCTTCAACTGTGGCCACCTGCCGACTGGTGGAAGTCAGCATGGGGGCCTTGCGCTTGTGATCGTTCTGGTAGGGGCGCCGATTGGAGTCGCCAGCCGGCGTCTTTGTAGCCGGGGCGATCATCTTCCCAGAGGCGTCCACTCGGAGCTCGGTCTTCATCGAGGAGTCGGCCGTGGCGTACTTGTCCGTGATGACCAGCAGTTCGTCGAGGGTAGCCGGCTCGTCGCAAAGGAGTCGGTGCTTGAGGAGGGTGCCCTCTCGGCACCCGGCGGTGAAGTACTCGATGGCCTGAACCTCGTGCACCCCCTCGCAGGAGTTGCGGAGCTCGGCCCACCGCGTGAGGTAGTCGCGGGTCGACTCATTGGGTCCTTGGACGCACAGGGAGAGCTGGCGAGGCTTGGGAGGCCACTTGTACGTGCTGGTGAAGTTGCGGACGAAGACTTCCGTGAAGTCCAGCCAGCTATTGATGCTGTAGGGCTTGAGGCTGTTGAGCCATGTGCGCGCCGTGCCTTGCAGCATGAGAAGGACGTACTTTATGGCCACGCGCCGATTGCCGTTGGCTATGCTGACAGCAGTGGAGTAGTCGATGAGCCAATCTTCCGGCTTCACTGAGCCGTTGTACTTGGGCGTGTCTCTGGGAAGCGAGAACCCTTTGGGGAAGGGCTCGTCGCGGATGCGGGGGCCAAAGCATGGCGGGCCGACATCGTCTTCTTCTTCTAACGCCAAGGATCGAGCAAGGCGGTCGATCCGATGGCGGGCGTCGTTCTCGCCGACTCCTTCTCGGCGGCCGAGTCGGTCGCCAAGAGTCGGGTGCGTGACGGGCGGCGGGGTGAGGCGTCTTTCTCTTCGAGGCGGGGGAGGAGGCAGATTTTCTTAGTGCTCCACCGCTCGAGGGCGGCCTTCCGCGTCGCGCTCGATGGTGATACGAGTCCGGCTGCGGCTAGCAGCCGGCTCCTTGTCTTTCTTCTGGCGGGCGCCGCTCGCAGTCGGCGAGCAGGACGTCACGGCATGCTCTCGGCGCGGGGGATGACTATCAGCGCGGGCGCCGGCTTCATGCCGTTCTGCAGCCGCGTCGATCAGCTGCTGGATCCGTCTTGTCATGTAGGGGAGCTCGTCGGCTCCCAGCCCGTTTAGCTCTTCGGCGGCCACCTGAGCGGCTCACAGATTCTCGAGCGGGGTGGCGTAGACGGGGCGATCTGCCCCCAGCATGCTGGCAATAGCCGCACCGCGCTTCTAGACGAAGCCGGCTCGGCTCAGTCCGCTAGGCGGCGGCGTACCGAAGGCAGCGCGATCGACTTCGCGCTGGTGGGCCTCGTTGAGGCGTCTCATGGAGGCTATCTTCTGGCCTTCCGCGATGAGGGCGAGGCAGCGTGCCTCCAGGGTCTCGGCGTCGGCGTCGGCCGGGATGGGGACGGAGAGGTCGTGCATCGCCGCTTGCAGGGCGTCGTGGGTGTTCTCGCCCGAGTTGGCGACGTGGCTGATGACCAATACTTCGGTGACAGCGCTGCTGCCACTGTCAGCTCGAGGGAGAGGATCATCGAAGACCACTACGTCGGAGGGGTAGGCGTCGAGCGATGCCGTGTCGGAGTCGACGAGCATCGGATCGGTGGAGCCGACCGACTCCACATCTGTAGCAGGCTCGCTAGAGACGTGGAGCTGCTCGAGGAGGCTGACGAGGCGGCTCTCGGGGTAGTCCGTGCCCGCGTCGGACGCGGGCTCGTCGGAGATGCGAGTCTCGCCGAGAAGATCAGCGAGGCAGCTCGCCGCGCAGGCGTCGTCGACGCCTTGCAGCGCGTCGAGGCAAACGCCATCGGGCGCAGCAGGCTAGCTGCGCTCGCGGGGGAGGAAGAGGGTTCCCGTCCAGAACAGGTCTCCAGACGACGATGCACCTGGCCCCACGGTGGGCGCCAAATGTCGGGTGGTAGGTGCGACATATGCCAACGGATGGCTTATCATAGTGGGTGCCAGTAAGACGTCGCCGGTGCCTGGAAACGGGATGAGGCGAAGACATGCACGCCGGCGAATCTTACCCAGGTTCGGGGCTCTCCGAGGAGATAACACCCCTAGTCCTGCTCTGCGGGGTCTCCGCATGATCACTAGATCAGAAAGAGTAGCTACAAATGCTCCTAGAGCTGTCGGGTTCAAGGGAGAAGAAGAACAAGGCTAGCTCTTACTTCTCTCTCTCTCTATGGTCTGTGTGTGTGATGCTAAGAAGCCAACCCTTTGCATGGGTGTCCCGGGGAGTTTATATAGGCCTACCCCCCGGGGGTACAATGGTAATCCGGCTGGGCGCTGGTCCCAGCCGTCAGTGTCTACGCTCGCTGGCTTCTCCGCCGGCCGTTGGGGCCCGCCGACTGGTGGGTCCCGCCAGCTGCCGGCCTCTTGGTCGACAGGCCGGCCCCACCGCCTAGGGTCTTGTCGGCGGCTGCTTACTGTAGCCTCGCCCCTGATGACAAGGGCTTCGTCGAGGTAAGCGTGGCTACAGTGTGCCGCCTCGAGGGCTCTCACTGTAGCCTTACCTCGTCTTGTCTCCTTAATGTGGCTCCTGCTTTGAGGAAGGGGGTAGCCGGCTTCTGGGGGCCGGCTACACCCTTGGCCGACTGGGGGAGGCCGGGCCGCCTTCGCGCCTCTCTCTGGCTGAAGGGGCCCGCCGCCCGTAGGCCGTACTGACGTCTGTCGTGGGTGACGTCGAGGCTAGCATGGCTACAGTGCCGAGCCGGACGGGAGATGGCCGTCCCGTACGGTGTCCTGTGGCCATGCCTACCTCGGGCTTCGGGGGTAGTGGGCCGCACTGTGGCCACGCCCCGTCTTGTCACCGTTATGTGGGCGTGGTTTTGGTGGTTGCGGTCTTGGCCGGCTTTTTGGAGTCGGCGCTCTTCGTGGCCGGCTCTGGGAAGTCGGCGTTCTTCATGGCCGGCTCTGGGAAGTCGGCATCCCCTATGGCCGGCTCCCTGGAGTCGGCCATCCCGTGGTTATCTTGGAGGAGAGGTTACTGAGGCTGGGTCGTCTTCTGAGAGTCGGCTTCAAGGGTAGCCGGCCAGGGAAGGCGGCCCAATGCTTGAAATGCTTGAAGGACCAAAGGCCTGATAATTTTTTGGAAGAGCCAGGGGCAGTCGGTTAGGCTACCCGTGGCCATTTACTCCGACATATTGTATTGTTGCCATCGAGGATAAAAAGATGGGGTTTATATCATATTGCTTGAGTTTATCCCTCTACATCATGTCATCTTACCTAATGTGTTACTCTGTTCTTATGAACTTAATACTCTAGATGCATGCTGGATAGCGGTCGATGTGTGGAGTAATAGTAGTAGATGCAGGCAGGAGTCGGTCTACTTGTCATGGATGTGATGCCTATATACATGATCATGCCTAGATATTCTCATAATTATGCACTTTTCTATCAATTGCTCGACAGTAATTTGTTCACCCACCGTAATACTTATGCTATCTTGAGAGAAGCCACTAGTGAAACCTATGGCCCCCGGGTCTATCTTCCATCATATTAATCTCCCGTCAATGAGCTATTTCTGTCACCGTTTATTTTGCTTTCTTTACTTTTAGTCTTTATCATAAAAATACCAAAAATATTATCTTATCATCTCTATGAGATCTCACTTTTGCAAGTGACCATGAAGGGATTGACAACCCCTTTATCGCGTTGGTTGCAACGTTCTTATTTTTTTGTGTAGGTACGAGGGACTTGCGTGTGTCCTCCTACTGGATTGATACCTTGGTTCTCAAAAACTGAGGGAAATACTTACGCTACTTTGCTGCATCACCCTTTCCTCTTCAAGTGAAAAACCAACGCAGTGCTCAGAGGTAGCAAGAAGGATTTCTGGCACCGTTGCCGGGGAGTCTACGCACAAGTCAAGACATACCAAGTACCCATCACAAACTCTTATCCCTCGCATTACATTATTTTCCATTTGCCTCTCGTTTTCCTCTCCCCCACTTCACCCTTGCCGTTTTATTCGCCCTCTCTTTTCGTTCACCCTTCTTTGCTTGCCCCTTGTGTCCCATGTGCCATTGTGGCTAGTCCTTTATCTACTCTTTTGTCTCCTGAGAATGAAGTTCTTAATTTTAAACAAAGGGAGGGAGAAAATCTAAAAGATGCTTGGTACAGAATTTGCAATGCGCAAAATAGATCTACTAGGAAGCAATCTACTTCCGTTCTTCTTCGCAATGTTTATGTAGGCATCACTCCTTGGAATAGATATATTCTTGATACCATTACCGGAGGAAATTTCTTGGGTAGCCATACTTTTGATTCTTATAATGCTATGATAGATTTGTTTGGCCCACCACCTCTTTTGGTTAATGGAACTATTTTAACTTTGGGACATGTGATGCAAAGGCTCGAAATTATTGAAAATAAAGTTGCCACCATAGAGTTGTTTGAAATTTTGGATAGAAAGATCCATAACCAAATTACCCAGTACGGATCTAAGGTAGGAGTTGCTCTTAAATTTTTTAAAGAAAAGGAACCTATGGTCAACGAAAAGATAGATCAAGATTCCACTAGAATTGATAAAATTGAGGATATTATTACCAACCTAGGGTCTGCCTTTTCTTCCGTGAAAAACACTCCAAAACCTTCTAATGCTAAGATTGCCAAATTGATGTATGTTCCTAAAAATAAGGGTGAAACTTCTAGTAAGGCAAATGCGGATCTCAAATCCATAAGTGTTCACCCCAACTTTCTCGCTATCCTTAAGGAACCTTTTGCTACAAATGATTTTCTCGATTTTGTGCCTAGGAGTTTGATAATTAATAAAAAGGGGAAACTCCTAAGGGTTATAGGTGTCTTATTGAAGAATTACCTACCAAAGATGATAATACCTAGATCTATCCTTGCCTTTATGCCTAGCTAGGGGCGTTAAACAATAGCGCTTGTTGGGAGGCAACCCAATTTTATTTTAGTTTTTTGCTTTTTGGTTCTGGTTAGTAATAAATAATCCATCTAGCTTCTGTTTAGATGTGGTTTTGTGTTTTAATTAGTGTTTGTGCCAAGTAGAACCTTTGGGAAGACTTGGGGAAAGTCTTTGCGATCTTGCTGTAAAAAACAGAAACTTTAGTGCTCACGAGATTAGCTTCAACTTTTTACTGGAGAGAGCTATTTAGTTGATTCCTTTTGCAGCTGATTAATAGATAAATTCCTCACGTTCAGAAATTTATTTTAGAATTTTTGGAGTTCCAGAAGTTTGCGTTAGGTACAGACTACTACAGACTGTTCTGTTTTTGACAGATTCTGTTTTTCGTGTGTTGTTTGCTTATTTTGATGAATCTATGGCTAGTAATGGAGTTTACGAACCATAGGAAAGTTGGAATACAGTAGGTTTAACACCAATATAAATAAAGAATGAGTTCATTACATTACCTTGAAGCGGTGTTTTGTTTTCTTTCGCTAACGGAGCTCACGAGATTTTCTATTAAGTTTTGTGTTCTGAAGTTTTCAAGTTTTGGGTAAAGATTTGATGGATTATGGAACAAGGAGTGGCAAGAGCCTAAGCTTGGGGATTCCCAAGGCACCCCAAGTTAAAATCTAAGGACAACCAAAAAATCCTAAGCTTGGGGATGCCCCGGAAGGCATCCCCTCTTTTGTCTTCGTCCATCGGTAACTTTACTTGAAGCTATATTTTTATTCACCACATTATATGTGTTTTGCTTGGAGCGTCTTGTATGATTTGAGTGTTTGCTTTTTAGTTCACCACAATCATCCTTTCTGTACACACCTATTGAGAGAGACACACATTATTCGGAATTTATTAGAATACTCTTTGTGCTTCACTTATATCTTTTGAGCTAAACAATTTTGCTCTAGCGCTTCACTTATATCTTTTAGAGCACGGTGGTGGTTACATTTTATAGAAATTATTGATCTCTCATGCTTCACTTATATTATTTTGAGAGTCCTTTAGAACAGCATGGTAATTTGCTTTGGTTATAAAATTAGTCCTAATATGATAGGCATCCAAGATAAAAACTTTTAAGTGCATTGAATACTAAGAGAAGTTTGATACTTGATTGTTGTTTTGAGATATAAAGGTGGTAATATTAAAGTTGTGCTAGTTGAGTAGTTGTGAATTTGAGAAATACTTGTGTTGAAGTTTGCAAGTCCCGTAGCATGCACGTATGGTAAACATTGTGTAATTTTTTTGAAACATGAGGTGTTCTTTGATTGTCATCCTTATGAGTGGCGGTCGGGGACGAGCGATGGTCTTTTCCTACCAATCTATCCCCCTAGGAGCATGCGCGTAGTGCTTGGTTTTTGATGACTTGTAGATTTTTGCAATAAGTATGTGAGTTCTTTATGACTAATGTTGAGTCCATGGATTATACGCACTCTCAACCTTCCATCATTGCTAGCCTCTTCGGTACCATGCATTGCCCTTTCTCACCTTGAGAGTTGGTGCAAACTTCGCCGGTGCATCCAAACCCCGTGATACAGTATGCTCTATCACACATAAACCTCCTTATATCTTCCTCAAAACAGCCACCATACCTACCTATTATGGCATTTCCATAGCCATTCCGAGATATATTGCCATGCAACTTTCCACCGTTCCGTTTATTATGACACGCTTCATCATTGTCATATTGCCTTGCATGATCATGTAGTTGATATCGTATTTGTGGCAAAGCCACCATGCATATTATTTCATACATGTCACTCTTGATTCATTGCCCATCCAGGTACACCGTCGGAGGCATTCATATAGAATCATATTTTGTTCTAAGTATCGAGTTGTAATCATTGAGTTGTAAATAAATAGAAGTGTGATGATCATCATTAATAGAGCATTGTCCCAATAAAAAATAAAAAAGGGGAGAAAGGCCAAATAAACAAAGGCCCAAAAAAAGAAGAAAAAAAGGAAAAAAAGAAGAGAAATAAAAAGGGACAATGCTACTATCCTTTTTTCACACTTGTGCTTCAAAGTAGCACCATGATCTTCATGGTAGAGAGTCTCTTGTTTTGTCACTTTCATATTCTGGTGGGAATTTTTCATTATAGAACTTGGCTTGTATATTCCAACGATGGGCTTCCTCAAATGCCCTAGGTCTTCATGAGCAAGCAAGTTGGATGCACACCCACTTAGTTCCTTTTGTTGAGCTTTCATACATTTATAGCTCTAGTGCATCCGTTGCATGGCAATCCCTACTCCTTGCATTGATCAATTGATGGGCATCTCCCTAGCCCGTTGATTAGCCGCGTCAATGTGAGACTTTCTCCTTTTTTGTCTTGTCCACACAACCCCCATCATCATATTCTATTCCACCCATAGTGCTATATCCATGGCTCACGCTCATGTATTGCATGAAAGTTGAAAAAAGTTTGAGATTACTAAAGTATGAAACAATTGCTTGGCTTGTCATCGCGATTGTGCAAGATGAGAGCATCTTGTGTGACGAAAATGAAGCATGACCAAACTATATGATTTTGTAGGGATGAACTTTCTTTGGCCATGTTATTTTGAGAAGACATAATTGCTTTGTTAGTATGCCTGAAGTATTATTATTTTTATGTCAATTTTAAACTTTTATCTTGAATCTTTCGGATCTGAACATTCATGCCGAAATAAGGAAAATTACATTGAGAAATATGCTAAGTAGCATTCCACATCAAAAATTCTGTTTTTATCATTTACCTACTCGAGGACGAGCAGGAATTAAGCTTGGGGATGCTTGATACGTCTCCAACGTATCTATAATTTTTGATTGCTCCATGCTATTATATATTCTGTTTTGGATGTTTAATGGGCTTATTTATACACTTTCATATTATTTTTGGGACTAACCTATTAACCCAAGGCCCAGTGCAAATTGCTGTTTTTTTGCCTATTTCAGTGTTTCGCAGAAAAGGAATATCAAACGGAGTCCAAACGGAATGAAACCTTCGGGAGCATGATTTTTGGAACAAACGTGATCCAGAGGACTTGGAGTGGACGTCAAGTAATCAACGAGGAGGCCACGAGGCAGGCGGCGCGCCTACCACCCGTGGGCGCGCCCTCCACCCTCGTGCGCCCCTCGTGGCTCCACCGACCTACTTCTTCCTCCTATATATACCTACGTACCCCGAAACCATCGGGGGGCAGCACGAAAACCTAATTCCACCGCCGCAACCTTCTGTACCCGTGAGATCCCATCTTGGGGCCTTTTCCGGCGCTCTGCCGGAGGGGGCATCGATCACGGAGGGCTTCTACATCAACACCATAGCCTCTCCGATGATGTGTGAGTAGTTTACCTCAGACCTTCGTGCCCATAGTTATTAGCTAGATGGCTTCTTCTCTCTCTTTGGATCTCAATACAAAGTTCTCCTCGATCTTCTTGGAGATCTATTCGATGTAACTCTTTTTGCGGTGTGTGTGTCAAGATCGGATGAATTGTGGGTTTATGATCAAGATTATCTATGAACAATATTTGAATCTTCTCTGAATTCTTTTATGTATGATTGGTTATCTTTGCAAGTCTCTTCGAATTATCAGTTTGGTTTGGCCTACTAGATTGATCTTTCTTGCAATGGGAGAAGTGCTTAGCTTTGGGTTCAATCATGCGGTGCTCGATCCCAGTGACAGTAGGGGAAACAACACGTATTGTATTGTTGCCATCGAGGATAAAAAGATGGGGTTTATATCATATTGCTTGAGTTTATCCCTCTACATCATGTCATCTTACCTAATGCTTTACTCTGTTCTTATGAACTTAATACTCTAGATGCATGCTGGATAGCGGTCGATGTGTGGAGTAATAGTAGTAGATGCAGGCAGGAGTCGGTCTACTTGTCACGGACGTGATGCCTATATACATGATCATGCCTAGATATTCTCATAATTATGCACTTTTCTATCAATTGCTCGACAGTAATTTGTTCACCCACCGTAATACTTATGCTATCTTGAGAGAAGCCACTAGTGAAACCTATGGCCCCCGGGTCTATCTTCCATCATATTAATCTCCCGTCAACGAGCTATTTCTGTTGTTGTTTATTTTGCTTTCTTTATGTTTAGTCTTTATCATAAAAATACCAAAAATATTATCTTATCATCTCTATCAGATCTCACTTTTGCAAGTGGCCGTGAAGGGATTGACAACCCCATTATCGCGTTGGTTGCAAGGTTCTTATTTGTTTGTGTAGGTACGAGGGACTTGCGTGTGGCCTCCTACTGGATTGATACCTTGGTTCTCAAAAACTGAGGGAAATACTTACGCTACTTTGCTGCATCACCCTTTCCTCTTCAAGGAAAAAACCAACGCAGTGCTCAAGAGGTAGAAAGCATCAACTACAAGGAGTAATCAACACTACTAGCAACCCACAGGTAACAATCTGAGGCTTTGGGACAAAGATAGGATACAGGAGATGAACTAGGGTTTGAGAGGAGATGGTGCTGGTGAAGATGTTGATGGAGATTGACCCCCTCCCGATGAGAGGATCGTAGGTGATGACGATGATGAAGATTTCCCCCTCCCGGAGGGACAATTCCCCGGCAGAGCAGCTCTGCCGGAGCCCTAGATTGGTTCCGCCAAGGTTCCGCCTCGTGGCGGCGGAGTTTCTTCCCGAAAGCTTGCTTATGATTTTTTCCAGGGTAAAAGACTTCATATAGCAGAAGATGGGCACCGGAGGCCTGCCAGGGGGCCCACGAGGCAGGGGGCGCGCCCAGGGGGGTAGGGCGCGCCCCTACCCTCATGGTCAGGGTGTGGGCCCCCTCGGTACTTTCTTCGCTCAGTATTTTTTATTAATTCCAAAAATGACTTCCGTGAAGTTTCGGGACTTTTGGAGCTTTGCGGAATAGGTCTCTAATATTTGCTCCTTTTCCAGCCCAGAATTCCAGCTGCCGGCATTCTCCCTCTTCATGTAAACCTTGTAAAATAAGAGAGAATAGGCATAAGTATTGTGACATAACGTGTAATAACAGCCCATAATGCGATAAATATCGATATAAAAGCATGATGCAAAATGGACGTATCAACTCCCCAAGCTTAGACCTCGCTTGTCCTCAAGCGGAAGCCGATAACGATAAATATGTCCACATGTTTAGAGATAGAGGTGTCGATAACATAAAATACGGACATGAGGGCATCATGATCATTCTTATAACAGCAACATATATGGATATTGTCATATGATTTCTTATGCTCAAGTAATAATCTATTCACAATGTCAAGTATGAATTAGAAACTTCATTGAAAACCAACAAACTATAATCTCAGTCATTGAAGCAATTGCAATTTATCATAACATCGGAAAGAGTCAATATAAGAGCTTTTCAGCAAGTCCACATACTCAACTATCATTTAGTCTTTCACAATTGCTAACACTCACGCAATACTTATGGTTATGGAGTTTTAATCGGACACAGAGAAAGATAGGGGCTTATAGTGTTGCCTCCCAACCTTTTACCTCAAGGGTAATGTCAACCATAATAATTCATGCTAACTTACATCCAATTGGATATATATATCAGGATCTTTCCAACACAAGGTGCTTGCCAAAGGATAAAAATGTAAAAAGGAAAGGTGAAGATCACCATGAATCTTTTAAAAGGTATAAGACAAAAGTAAAAGATAGGCCCTTCGCAGAGGGAAGCAGAGGTTGTCATGTGCTTTTAGGGTTGGATGCACGAAATCTTAATGCAAAAGAACGTCACTTTATATTGCCACTTGTGATATGGACCTTTATTATGCAGTCCGTCGCTTTTATTTCTTCCACATCACAAGATCGTATAAAGCTTATTTTCTCCACACTACTAAATCATACATATTTAGAAAGCAATTTTTATTGCACGCAACATGACAACTTACTTGAAGGATCTTACTCAATCCATAGGTAGATATGGTGGACTCTCATGGCAAAACTGGGTTTAAGGATATTCAGAAGCACAAGTAGTATCTCTACTTGGTGCAAAGAATTTGGCTAGCATGAGGGAGAAAGGCAAGCTCAACATGTTGGATGGTCCATGAAAATATACTTTATTTCGGATATAAGAAAACATAACCCATTACGTTGTCTTCCTTGTCCAACATCAACTCTTTAGCATGTCATATTTTAATGAGTGCTCACAATCATAAAAGATGTCCAAGATAGTATATTTATATGTGAAAACTTCTCTTTCTTTATTACTTCCTATTAATTGCAATGATGACCAAAACTATGTTTGTCAACTCTCAACAACTTTTATTCATCATACTCTTTATATGTGAAGTCATTACTCTCCATAAGATCAATATGATCTCTTTACTTCTTTTTATTCTTTCTATTTCTTTTATTCCCTCACGATCATAGCAAAATAATCAAGCCCTTGACTCAACACTAATCTTTATTATATATATAGCTCACGGACTCGATTACATAGAAGGATCATAAGGCAAAGCTCAAAACTAGATCATGCTAAAACATTATTCTACTAGATCAAGATAATACCAAAAGGATCGAACTAAGAAAAAACGGTAAAGATAGGAGTGTGATGGTGATACGATACCGGGGCACCTCCCCCAAGCTTGGCAGTTGCCGAGGGGAGTGCCCATACCCATGTGATTATGTCTCCTCCCTCGGAAGTGGTGGTGATGGGGTTGTTGATGATGTAGTCTTGTCATCCATCTTCCAAGGCATAGGCTCACCATCATAGAAGGATGATCGAGTCTCCGAATCTGCAGCCAAACTCATCCTCTTGAATCTATATTCATACTCAAAGTTTTGGTTTTGCAGGTCATAGATCTGGGCTTGGAGGTGCTCGATTTTCTCGTGAAGCTTGAAGATGGCATCCCCAATGTCCTTGGTGTCCATCTTGTGGTTGTTGGTGAACTTCGTGATCATTATGTGATTGGAGTCGAGTCCACGCTCCATCATCTCCTGACACTTGAAAACTTGTTGCTCCATTGCCTCGAGCCTTGTCTCCATGCTTCCGGTCCTCCTCGGTCCCTCAACATCGCGGATGTGCAGCAACCCCTCACGCATCTCAATGGTTTGAGGATGTTGCAGCACTTCCGCGAGGTAGGGGTAGATGACCTTCTCGAAGAACTTGTCCTTGGGGGCATTTGGAGACGTCATGGTGATCTAGATCTGTCAGAAAAACAGCTCGAAACAAGAACAGAGGATAATTGCGTGATACAGTGGTCAAAACCTTCGGGAGATTATATAATGATTTTTTACTGACCAAAAGTAGCATCGTGTTAGAAAACGGAGTCCGGAGAGTACACGAGGTGCCCACGAGGCAGGGGGCACGCCCAGGGGGGTAGGGCACGCCCTCCACCCTCGTGGACGCCTCGTGTCCTTCCCGGACTACTTATTATTTTCCTATTTTCTTAAATATTCCAAAACGGAGAAAAATTGCCATTAGAACTGTTTTGGAGTCGGTTTACTTACCGTACCACATACCTATTCCTTTTCGGAGTCTAAAACGTTCTGGAAAGTGTCCCTTATGTATTCCTCTGGGGTTACAGTTTCAATAACATTGGTTTCAACATTTATAGGATTACCTGAGATATAATGTTTGATTCTTTGACCATTCACCACCTTTGGATTTGTGCCTTCGAAGTTGTTGATTTTTATGGCACCGGAATGATAGACCTCCTCGATAACGTAAGGACCTTCCCATTTAGAGAGAAGTTTTGCTGCAAAAAATCTTAAACGAGAGTTGAATAGCAACACATAATCACCTACATTAAACTCACGCTTTTGTATCCTTTTGTCATGCCATCTTTTGACTTTTTCTTTAAACAGTTTGGCATTCTCATAGGCTTGGGTTCTTTATTCATCAAGTGAGCTAATGTCAAATAGCCTCTTCTCACCGGCAAGTTTGAAATCATAATTGAGCTCCTTAATGGCCCAATATGCCTTATGTTCTAGTTCGAGAGGTAACTGACATGCTTTTCCATAAACCATTTTATACGGAGACATACCCATAGGATTTTTGTATGCAGTTCTATAGGCCCATAATGCATCATCAAGTTCTTGGACCAATTCTTTCTAGATCTATTAACAGTATTTTGCAAAATTAATTTGAGCTCTCTATTACTCAATTCTACTTGACCACTAGATTGTGGGTGATATGGAGATGCAATTCTATGATTAACATCATACTTAGCCATTTTACGAAAGGCGCCATGAATAAAATGTGAACCACCATCAGCATTAAATATCTAGGGACTCCAAACCTCGGGAAAATAACTTATTTAAGCATCTTAATAGAGGTGTTATGATCAGCACTACTAGTCGGAATAGCTTCTACCCACTTAGTAACGTAATCAATAGCAACTAAAATATGTGTATACCCATTAGAGGAAGGAAACGGTCCCATATAATCAAAGCCCCAGACATCAAATGGCTCAATAACGACTGAATAATTCATAGGCATTTCTTGACGTCTACTAATATTACCAATTCTTTGACATTCATCACAAGATAAGACAAACTTACGGGCATCTTTGAAGAGAGTAGGCCAATAAAAACTGGATTGCAATACCTTATGCGCAGTTCTATCTCCAGCGTGGTGTCCTCCATAAGCTTCAGAGTGACACTTGCGTAGGATCTGTTCCTGTTCATGCTCAAGTATACAACGTCTAATAACACCATCTACTACTTCTTTATAAAGATGTGGGTCATCCCAGAAGTAATGTCTTAAATCATAGAAAACCCTTTTCTTTTGCTGGTATGTGAAACTAGGTGGTATAAATTTAGCAACAGTGTAATTAGCATAATCAGCATACCATGGAGCAGTGCGAGAAGCATTTATGACAGCCAATTGTTCATCAGGAAAGCTATCATCAATAGGTAGTGGGTCATCAAGAACATTCTCTAACCTAGACAAGTTGTCTGCAATGGGGTTCTCAACTCCCTTTCTATCAATAATATGAAAATCTAATTCTTGTAGCAGGAGAACCCATCTAATGAGTCTAGGTTTAGCATCTTTCTTTTCCATAATATATTTAATAGCAGCATGATCAGTGTGAACAGTTACTTTAGAATCAACAATATAAGGTCGGAACTTATCACAAGCAAATACAACCGCTAAAAATTCTTTTTCAGTAGTAGCATAATTTCTCTGAGCATTGTCTAGAGTTTTACTAGCATATTGGATAACATTTAATTTCTTATCAACTCTTTGTCCTAGAATAGCACCTACAGCATAATCACTAGCATCACACATAATTTCAAAGGGTAAATTCCAATCAGGTGGTTGAACAATAGGTGCAGAAATCAATGCTTTCTTAAGTATTTCAAATGCTTCTACACAATCATCATCAAAGACAAGGAATATCTTTTTGTAAGAGATTAGTCAGAGGCCTGGAGATTTTTGAGAAGTCCTTAATGAACCTCCTATAAAAATCGGCATGACCAAGGAAACTTCTTATACCTTTAATGTCCTTGGGACACGGCATCCTTTCAATAGCATCAACTTTAGCTTTGTCAACTTCAATACCTCTTTCAGAAATTTTATGCCCCAAGACAATACCTTCATTAACCATAAAGTGGAACTTCTCCCAATTCAAGACAAGATTAGTTTCTTCACATCTCTGCAAAACTCGATCAAGGTTGCTCAAGCAATCATCAAAAGAAGTTCCATATACGGAGAAATCATCCATGAAAACCTCAACAATCTTTTCACAAAAATCAGAGAATATAGCCATCATGCATCTTTGAAAGGTAACAGGTGTGTTACATAAACCAAAAGGCATACGTCTATAAGCGAAGGTACCGAAAGGACAAGTAAAAGTGGTCTTTTCTTGATCCTCTTTTGACACGGGTATTTGAGATAAACCGGAATAACCATCTAGAAAGCAAAAATGTGTATGTTTGGATAGTCTTTCTAGCATTTGATCAATAAAAGGTAAAGGGTAATGATCCTTTTTAGTAGCTTTATTTAGTTTGCGGAAATCAATTACCATTCTATAACCTGTAATAATTCTTTGTGGGATCAATTCATCTTTATCATTAGGAACAACAGTAATACCTCCCTTCTTGGGGACATAATGGACAGGACTGACCCACTGACTATCAGCAACGGGACAAATTATATCTGCCTCCAGAAGCTTTAGTATTTCTTTCCTTACCACTTCTTTCATCTTAGGATTTAACCGTCGTTGGTGATCAACAACTGGTTTAGCGTCTTTCTCCAATTTTATTTTGTGCTGGCATAGAGTGGGACTAATGCCCTTAAGATCATCAAGAGTATATCCAATAGCAGCACGGTGCTTCTTCAGAGTTTTCAATAATTTGTTTTCTTCATGCTCTGAAAGGTGGGCACTAATAATAACAGGATATATCTTCTTTTCATCAAGATAATCATATTTAAGAGTATCAGCTAATGGTTTAAGCTCAGACACGGGATCACTCTTGGGTGGAGGAGGATCCCCTAGGATTTCAACAAGCAAGTTGTGTTTCAAAATAGGTCCATGTTTAAAGAATACTTCATCTATTTCCCTTCTTTCATTCATAAACATATCATTTTCATGGTCTAGCAAATATTGTTCTAAAGGATCATTAGGAGGCACGACAATAGAAGCAAGACCAATAATTTCATCTTTACTAGGCAATTCCTCGTCACGGGGTTGTCTACGAAATTTAGCAAAATTAAACTCATGAGACATATCTCCCAAACCAATAGTAACAACATCCTTTTCGCAGTCTATCCTAGCATTAACAGTATGCAAGAAGGGTCTACCAAATATAATGGGACAAAAGTTATCTTGTGGGGAACCAAGAACAAGAAAATCAGCAGGATATTTAACTTTCCCACACAAGACTTCAACATCTCTAACAATCCCAACTGGTGAAATAGTATCTCTATTGGCAAGCTTAATTGTAACATCAATTTCTTCTATCTCAGCAGGTGCAATATCATGCATAATTTCTTTGTATAAGGAATGAGGTATTGCACTTGCACTAGCACCCATATCACATAAGCCATGATAACAATGATCTCCTATTTTAACAGAAATAACAGGCATGCCTACAACAGGTCTATGTTTATTTTTAGTATCAGGTTTAGCAATTCTAGCAGTTTCCTCACAGAAGTAAATAACATGCCCATCAATATTATCAGCCAAGAGATCTTTAACCATAGCAATACTAGGTTCAACTTTAATTTCCTCAGGGGGTTCGGGTGTCTTAATATTACTTTTGTTGACTACAGTTGAAGCTTTAGCATGATCCTTTATTCTAACAGGCAAAGGTGGTTTCTCAATATAAGCAGTAGGAGCAATAGGATCATTATAAGTGATAGTCTTTTCTTCAACTTTAATAGGTGCAACCACTTTTACTTCAATGGGAGGATTATATTTAAACCACTTCTCCTTAGGGAGATCAACATGAGTAGCAAATGATTCACAGAAAGAAGCTACTATCTCAGAGTCAAGTCCATATTTAGTGCTAAATTCACGGAAAACATCGGTATCCATAAAAGATTTAACACAATCAAACTTAGGTGTTATACCTGACTCCTTACCTTCGTCGAGATCCCAATCTTCAGTGTTGTGTTTAATTCTTTCCAATAAATCCCATTTGAATTCAATAGTCTTCATCATAAAAGAGCCGGTACAAGAAGTATCGAGCATGGAGCGATTATTGAGAGAAAGCCGAGCATAAATTTTTTGAATAATCATTTCTCTTGAGAGCTCATGATTGGGGCATGAATATAACATTGACTTAAGCCTCCCCCAAGCTTGAGCGATTCTTTCTCCTTCGCGAGGCCAAAAATTATATATATAATTACGATCACGATGAACAAGATGCATAGGATAAAACTTCTGATGAAATTCCAATTTCAATCGGTTGTAGTTCCATGATCCCATATCATCACATAGCCTAAACCATGTCAATGCCTCTCCCTTCAAAGATAAAGGGAAGACCTTCTCGGTCATACCTGCAAGCTTAAATAATCCACAAACTTCATCCACATAGATTAGGTGTAAATTGGGATGCAATGTTCCATCACCTGTGAAAGGATTAGCTAGCAGTTTCTCTATCATACCCGAAGGAATTTCAAAGTAAACATTTTCAGTAGGTTCAATAGGTTGAGGAGCAACTCTTTGCTCTACTGGTCGGGGTGAAGATACCCCGAACAAGCCCCTCAAAGGATTACTTTCCATAGTAACAAGTGACAGTAAATTACAGCACACTATATAAATTATTCCTTACCAAATTCCACCTACCAAAGGCGCTTCACTCCCCGACAATGGTGCCAGAAAAGAGTCTGGATGACCCACAAGTATAGGGGATCTATCGTAGTCCTTTCGATAAGTAAGAGTGTCGAACCCAACGAGGAGCAGAAGGAAATGATAAGCGGTTTTCAGCAAGGTACTCTCTGCAAGCACTGAAATTATCGATAACAGATAGTTTTGTGATAAGGTAATTTGTAACGGGTAACAAGTAATGAAAGTAAACAAGGTGCAGCAAGATGGCCCAATCCTTTTTGTAGTAAAGGACAAGCCTGGACAAACTCTTATATAGAGAAAAGCGCTCCCGAGGACACATGGGAATTATCGTCAAGCTAGTTTTCATCACCCTCATATGATTCGCGTTCGTTACTTTGATAATTTGGTATGTGGATGGACCGGCGCTTGGGTGCTGCCTTTTCTTGCACAAGCATCCCACTTATGATTAACCCCTATTGCAAGCATCCGCAACTACAAAAGAAGTATTAAGGTAAACCTAACCATAGCATGGAACATATGGATCCAAATCAGCCCCTTACAAAGCAACGCATAAACTAGGGGTTAAGCTTCTGTCACTCTAGCAACCCATCATCTCCTTATTACTTCCGAATGCCTTCCTCTAGGCCCAAATAATGGTGAAGTGTCATGTAGTCGACGTTCACATAACACCACTAGAGGAGAGACAACATACATCTCATCAAAATATCGAACGAATACCAAATTCACATGACTACTTATAGCAAGACTTCTCCCATGTCCTCAGGAACAAACCTAACTACTCACAAATCATATTCATGTTCATAATCAGAAGGGTATTAATATGCATAAAGGATCTGAACATATGATCTTCCACCAAATAAACCAGCTAGCATCAACTACAAGGAGTAATCAACACTACTAGCAATCCACAAGTACCAATCTGTGGCTTTGGGACAAAGATTGGATACAAGAGATGAACTAGGGTTTGAGAGGAGATGGTGCTGGTGAAGATGTTGATGGAGATTGACCCCCTCCCTATGAGAGGATCGTTGGTGATGACGATGGCGATGGTTTCCCCCTCCCGGAGGGAAGTTTCCCTGGCAGAACAGCTCTGCCGGAGCCCTAGATTGGTTTCGCCAAGGTTCCGCCTCGTGGCGGCGGAGTTTCTTCCCGAAAGCTTGCTTATGATTTTTTGTTCCAGGGTAAAAGACTTCATACAGCAGAAGATGGGCACCGGAGGCCTGTCAGGGGGCCCACGAGGCAGGGGCGCACCCAGGGGGGTAGGGCGCGCCCCCACCCTCGTGGCCAGGGTGTGGGCCCCCTCTGGTACTTTCTTCGCTCAGTATTTTTTATTAATTCCAAAAATGACTTCCGTGAAGTTTCCGGACTTTTGGAGCTGTGCAGAATAGGTCTCTAATATTTGCTCCTTTTCCAGCCCAGAATTCCAGCTATCGGCATTCTCCCTCTTCATGTAAACCTTGTAAAATAAGAGAGAATAGGCATAAGTATTGTGACATAACGTGTAATAATAGCACATAATGCGATAAATATCGATATAAAAGCATGATGCAAAATGGACGTATCAAGGTGCTTACTGAGTCGGTCGTGGAGGCTGCTCGTCGCCACGCAGGTGCATGCCCAGCTAGTTGAGCTGGCAGCTGCATGGGGACGGCGGTGGAGCCTTGGCAGACGCGGGCCCTGATGCTGCCCCGTAGGTGTCTCCGGCAAGGGCCTTGCCGGGGGCACCAGCGAGGGTCTTGCCGTGGCATCGTGGTCTTCCCCGGCAAGCGTCTTGCCGGGGGTCTCATGGATTTCCTCGGCTAGGATCCCGCCGAGGATCGTCGTCTTCTGGTCCTCATCTGACCTCGTATGTTTATGATCTTGACAAAGATCTGCATGCCAACACGGAGGTGCCTCCTGAGCCTTGGTTCCAATGTGGTTGTTGGCGGCGTTGGAACCCTCGGTGTTGGGGATATTACTACTGGGCGTAAACTGGCCAGGAGAGGCCGGGTTAACCCCATAATGGTTCACTGTATCTGAAGCCCGTGAAGACAAAGACGGTGACGCTTTGTGAAGGCCCAGGGCCCAAAGCCGATTTAAGGCCTGTAGACATAAACCGGCATTGATATGTAAACTTGTGTTGTAAGATAGAAAGAGCAGAGACCGAGCCGGACACGTTTATAAGCCGGCCTCGGGATTTTGTAAACCGACGGGCATCAACCCATGTATATAAGGGGACGACCCGGCAGCGGTTTAGGACAACAGACAACAACTCGAGACTCAGGCAAAGCGTATTCGCTCCCTGGTCATCGAAACCCTAGCAATTCCACAACAACTGGATTAGGCTTTTACCTTCACCGCAAGGGGCCGAACCAGTATAAACTCTTTGCGTCCCTTGTCCGCTTTAACCCCTTTAAGCTAACCCGTAGCGATGGCTCCATGACTAAGTCCTTTCCTTAGGACATCTGCCATGACAAAACCACGACAGTTGGCGCCCACCGTGGGGCTATCGCATGATGGTTTCGAGTTCTTAAAGGGCAGCTTCGAAGGACTCAAGGGCTACGCTGTGGGCCGGATGACCAAGAGTCGTCGTGGCAAGCTCTACATCGACGATGCAGGCTGGGGCCCCGAGGCCGGCTCAATCAAGTACGGGTACCGGGTCCCCTTCGGCGGCATACACGTTTTCATTGGCAAGATCGGCGAACCGGGCCCTGAGCCGGACATCTGCACCGACCTCGTCGAAACGGCTCAGCGTGCGAGATCTGCCCGGGCTAAGTCTGTCATGAAGCGTGCCTTCGTGGGGGTCATCCACAGAGGGGAATCTGAGGATAGATTGGAATCTCGTGGTGAAACCGTCGTTTATTCCGGCGACGAGTCATCAACCGGAGAGACCGAGTCGTTATATCAGTTGCAAGATGGCCGGATTGGGGGTTGTTCCGACGGCGACAGTATTCCGGACCCCTTTGATCCGCCAAATCGGGTTGCGATCTTCATGGCTGGTACACAGCCAACGCTCCACTCTTCAACCGCAGCGGCGGTGATTTCCGGATCAGCAGCAGCGGCAGCGGCCAGGGCAGGAGGCCCTGTGCGACCGCCGGCTCAGGTTTTATCTGATTTGTTTGATGCTTTGGCAACACTGATGGCGGAGGTTAATCCGGCAAATCCGGATGAGCATACTGCGGCGATTGCAAAGGTGAAGGATCAGATAACGCAGGCCAAGGCCGATTTGGCAGCAGAGGATGCCAGGATGACTGCGGAATGGGCCGCGTTGGATGCACAGGCCTATCGGCTTATGTTGGATCAGAGTGCATCAAACGACGTTATGAGAAGAAGGTACCGATCTCACCTGCCGCCGGTTTATGAGGCCAGGAACCTCTTTAATACCCCAGGAGCAGGGACCAGTAATCCGCGGGCAGCAAACCGGGCGGAGGCACCGGAAACGGGAGCGCCGGTTCAACCGCGACCAACAGATAACCGTGATCCGCCCCATCAGAACAACGTTCTGTCGCAGCATGACCCAACACCGTCGGGTCACTATTCTAACCCGATGGATAACATTGTCGCTGCCGCTTCACGATTGGCGGCTCTCCGATCGAAGGCGAGTCCCCAGTAGCGGTCGAGACGCGACAGGCTAGGGAGCTCCTTCAGACAGCTTTAACTCAGCAACAGGCTTATTCATATAGTCGCGAAAGGATCCATTCTACTCCCCACCCAAGCCGGAGCTACAGCAGGCGTATTGATGAACCGGCCGTGTCAAGCAGTGCGCGGAACCGTGATCCGCCCCGTGGCCATAACCCGGCGGGTGGTGGCGGTGATGCTCAGGATGTGGTGGATCGCGCTCGAGCTCGTTGAGAAGCCGAGTTAGTAGCACAACATGAGGCCCGCCAACTTACTTCGGTTCGTCCAACCACGTCGGTGGAACCAGGGGTTACTTCCAGCTCTTTGCGAGTGTCGTGTCTCGTCCCAGCACTGCGCAACGTGCGCCTGCCCAAGGATTTCAAAGGACCACATAAAGTGCCGAATTACACCGCCGATTTATCCCCCGAGTCATGGGTTGAAAGCTATGAGATGGCAATGGAGATGCTGGATGTGGACAATGCGGCGTGCGCTAAATACTTTACCATGATGTTGGAAGGAACGACTCGTACTTGGTTGAAAAACTTGCCAGCTAACTCCATTGGGTCATGGGCCGAGCTGAGGGCCCAGTTCATCCAGAATTTCAAGGATACATGCAAGCAGCCCATGTCAATTGTGGACTTGGTTGCATGTGTCCAGGAGGAAGGAGAGTCGACAACCCATTTGGTGCGCCGGGTTTCGGAAATTTTGCATTCATCGGACTGCATCAACGCTGGTACAGCAGTTTTGACATTGGAAGGCAACTGCCAGTTTGCACCTCTGAAGTTGAAGTTGGGACGGCTCAAACGTCACTGCAATGACATGGGGACTCTCATGGCCGCTCTGGTGAAGTATGCCGACTCTGATAGTACCAAGGATCCCGATTCTAAAAATGATAAGACAGGGAAGGGAAAGAAGAGCGGCAACTCCAAAGGGCAGCAGCATAACCCGGCGGGTCATGGAAACAGTGGTAAACGTAAAGTGGATAACAGTTTAGATTTTGTGGCTAATACCAACGCACAGGACAAGGTACAGCGGCGTAAGGGTAAACCGCCCCGGTGTAGTGGAGGACCAAGTCCTAATCCGGAGCGCCTGTCTTATCTGTTGAATCAGCCTTGCCCAAAGCACGGGTCGCAGGATAAACCGGCCACACACCTCTGGAAAGATTGTTATATCATGCAGGAGTTCAAAAATTCCGATTTTTTCGGTATAATCATGGATCGGGTGGCGGTTCAGGTCCTGGATCTCATGGCCCGGGTTATGGCGGAGGCAGTTCCGGTTCAGGTTTTCACGGTAATCAAAACGGACATAACAGTCAAGGCAGTCAGGGCAACCAAGGTGGTTATAATCATTACGGGAATCAGCAGCAGTAGCAGTCTGGTTACCAGAGCAACCCGAAGCAGTTGAATAGCGGGCAGTATCATGTCTTCACCACTAGCCTGGACAAGCGCGATCAGAAGCTTCATAAAAGGGCAGTGAATTCCGTTGAACCGGCGGTGCCCCGTTATCTACGCTGGTCTGAACAGCCTATTGTGTGGAGTCGAGAGGATCATCCAACCCGGGTTGATAATCCGGGTCATCTGGCATTAGTGGTGGCGCCTCAGGTGGGAGGTTATAAGTTCACTAAGGTACTCAAGGATGGGGGAAATAGTATCAATATCCTTTATTACGAAACTTTCTGTCGCATGGGGTTAACAGATAAAAATCTTAAGCCGTCTAATACAATGTTCCATGGGGTGGTGCCTGGCAAATCGGCATATCCTGTTGGTAAGATAGCTCTGGAGGTGGCTTTCGAAGATGAGCATGACTCAAGATCAGAGACATTGACTTTTGAAGTGGTGAAAATCAAGAGCCCGTATCATGCCCTGTTTGGACGGCTGGCTTATGCTAAGTTTATGGCACGGCCCTGTTATGTCTATCTGCAACTCAAGATGCTGGGTCATAAGGGAACTATAACAGTGCATGGGAGCCGCAAGATCGCTTTGGAATGTGAAGAAGGTGATGCGGCTTATGCTGGGTCGGTTTGTGCAACAGAAGAGTTGAAGTTTTACAAAGACAATGTTGATCCGGCGGATATGACTTCATTGAAGAAACCAACTACAGAGCATGATCCGGCCCTGAAGTTTAAATCGGCTGATGAGACTAAGCTTGTTGATTTCGTTCCTGGCGATTCGACCAAGCAGTTTAGCATCAGCGCTAAATTGGATCCGAAATAGGAAATCGCGCTCATTGATTTCATCCGTGAGAATCGGGACATCTTTGCGTGGAAGCCTTCTGACATGCCAGGTGTACCGAGAGAACTCGCTGAGCACACTCTCAATATTGATCCCAAGTATAAACCGGTCAAACAATTTCTTCGCCGGTTTAATGAAGGAAGACGCAAGGCTATTGGTGAGGAAGTTGCCAGGCTCTTGGCGGCTGGGTTTATCATTGAAGTATTTCATCCTGAGTGGTTGGCTAATCCGGTACTAGTACTTAAGAAGAATGGCACTTGGCGTATGTGTGTGGACTATACAGATCTCAACAAGGCTTGCCCAACAGATCCTTTTGCCCTCCCGCGTATTGATCAAATCATTGATGCTACGGCGGGTTGCAAGCGTTTGAGCTTTCTGGATGCATATTCTGGTTATCATCAGATCAAAATGGCAGTTAAGGACCAGGAGAAGACAGCCTTCATAACTCCTTTTGGAGCCTTCTGCTATGTGTCTATGCCCTTTGGGCTCAAGAGTGCCCAGGCGACTTATCAGCGTTGTGTGCAGAATTGTCTTCATGATCAGATCGGCCGCAATGTTCATGCGTATGTGGATGATATTGTGGTAAAATCTAGACAGAAGGAGACGTTGATAGATGACTTGAAGGAGACCTTTGATAACCTGCGGGTTTATAAAATGATGTTTAATCCGGCCAAGTGTGTTTTTGGTGTACCGGCAGGCAAGCTCTTGGGTTTTTTGGTATCTAACAGAGGCATCGAAGCTAATCCGGAGAAAATCAAGGCTATAACTTCTTTGGCTAAACCGAAGTGTATTAATGATGTTCAACGCCTGGCAGGCCGGATTGTCGCGTTGAGCCGGTTTATCAGTCGCCTTGGGGAGAAGGCCATCCCTTTATATCAGATGCTAAAGAAAACGGATAACTTCGTCTGGAGTAACGCCACCAATGAAGCGTTTGAGGACTTAAAGCGGCAGCTTGCTACTCCGCCAGTTCTTGCTGCTCCTGTTGACAAGGAGCCATTGTTACTATATGTGGCAGCTAACGCCCGGGCTGTTAGCGTCACTAAGTGGGTGGAGCGCAAGGAGGCTGGAAAGGTATCCGGTTCAACGGCCGGTCTATTATATTAGTGAGGTACTTATTGAATCCAAGCAAAGGTACACGCATTGGCAGAAGCTGGTGTATGGAGTTTTCATGGCAAGCCGGAAGCTTAAGCAATATTTCCAAGGTCATCCCATCATGACCCGTCCGGCGGTAAACCGCCATGACACTATATACTTCTTGTGTGCAGGAATGGCTTGAGTAAATCGCTACGGTTTATGAGCATCATATGTCTTAAGCATGGCGGATTAACAAGCGTCAGGCACAAATAAATATGCACGAAGGCATAACAGACCAAGTGCTTTAACTAGCCTATTACAAGGCGTTTCAGTGCCCAAAAGGATATTTGTTTCTCAAATAAGTGTTGCAGCATGTGGAAGACTAAACCGGCCTCCGGATTATGATTGGTCACCAGCTTGACCTGACGGCTGCGGATCATCTTGCACCGGTTCATCCTCTTCGTCTCTACCCAGCGGATGGAAGTCAATAGTTCTCCAGTCGATCCCAGTTAAAGCTTGGAACACAGCTTCGTCGCTTATAAGGGTGGATGGTTCAATGTCAGGGGCATAAGTGTGCTTACGGATTGGAGGGATTAGGTTTTGAGCCTCAGGAGCCGGGGCAGCAACCCGTTTGTTATTGGTGTCATAACTCGCCTGGTAAAAGGAAAGATCAGCCTCTTCAGCAAGTTGACAAGCTAGTGGACGTACTTCCCGATTTATGGCACGGAGATCTTCCTGGCCAAATTCTGATCCGTCTTCTTTTGAGCTTGGGTAGCCTTTAGCCACGTCCGCCGGATCAAGATCAGGTACCCATGCTTTTGCCCGGGTTAGTGTGGTCAGAGCGCCAGCCCTTTGCAGCAGATCTCTTTAGCTCTTCTACCCGGGCAGGCAGCATAGATAGCCTGTCTAAGGTATCCTTGATTAATGTTGGGGGCGGCTTATTGTGAGAAGCGGTGCAGATGATTCGTTGTGCGCCGGTATACAGTTGCTCTATCAAAGTGTTGGCAGCCTTCAGTTTCTTCTGTACATCAGAGCCTAGATGACTAATGCAATTTCCTGCATCATTACAAAATGTCAGTAAACCGGCAACGCATGGGAAGGTATGTTGAAAGTGTCAAAGCAAGGAGGTTTACCGAACACAGCAGCAGTCATGGCATGTATCTACCGCTTTACGCCAGTCAGCTCATCTACCACCGGTTTAAGAGCTGCTTCTGTGTCCTCGGCTCTTTTCTGCAAAGCGGATTTTTTCGTGTTCCAATCCGCACGCTCTTTGTTGAAACTCTCCTTTAGCTTTTCCATAGCGGCTAAAGTGCTAGTCAGCTCATCCTTTGCCTTGGAGGTTTCGGCTTCCTGGGATTTGATGTTCTCTTGCAGATCAGCGGTTTGAGCTTCCTTTTTGCTCAATTCAGCCTATAATAGACAAAAGTATAATGAGTTGATGCTACATGTTTGAAGTACCAAGCACATAACAAGTTATGCACTTGATACTTGGGGGCTAATGCATATTTTCTTGTTCTCAGAAATTTTTACAAGTCCCAAGCACAATACAAGTATTACTCTTGGCACTTGAGGGCTAATGTATGTTTGCTCAAAGTACTGATTTGGGAAGTCTTTTAACAGTCGCGGTTCATCTTTACAAAGTTAAACCGGCCCTTGGGGGCTACACCAGTGAAAGATACAATATTGCAATTCTACAATACCGGTTCATCGTAAAGAGATAACCCGGTCCCTGGAGGCTAAGCATGATAAGTTATTACTAAGTCCTGGTTCAGATTGGTATCATAAACCGTCACTTGGGGCTACTGGAGTTGATAAATTCCAATTGGACATAAGAGAGAAACAGTTATGTAGTTACCTCATATCGCTCCTTCATCAAGTTTACCAAACCAGCTTCATAGTCGCGGCTGGTGTACAGACGGTTCAAGAAGCCAGAGTGAATGTCTTGAGCATTGAGATGGGCGTAGTTTGATAAATCGGCGTTCCATTTGCCTTTGCCGATAGCAGAGAGCTCGTCCTTGACAGTATGCTTTGATAAAGCAACAGGATTGCCAGGAATGGTATGGCCAATGCTAGTAATCATAATATCATCCTCTTTATCGTCAGCAGCCTTCACTGGAGTGTGTGGTTTATCAGAATCCTTAGTTGGGCTGACCGTTTTGTCATCAGTTCAGACAGGGCTGGTTGGCTGGTCAGCACGGCTTGTGGTGTCAAATTCTACTTGTTCAGCAAAGAAGTCATGGTCTTGAGGCGGCGGATCATTAAGCATGGCGTCAGCATTGGTTTCTTCAGGATCTGGAGTCTTTTCTGGTTCAACAACCACATTATCGTCAGCCGGTTTAGTTAACCGAGCTTTTTTGCTGGGTCTTGGCTTGGCACTGAGAACAAATATAAAAGGTCAAGATGTTATGTCAAACATAAGGCATTTAAAATAAAGTTTAAAGGTATGACTCACCCAGGAACTGTCTTGAGGGGTGGAAGCTTTGTGGCTGATGACTCGCCAGAAGATGAGTGAGAAGTACCCTGATAATTTGAATCAGACGGGTTAAGAGGCTGACGGAAACAACCCGCTTTGGGGCAAGAAGTGTCAAGGGTATAAGAGACCTCTGATCGACGTTTCCGAACCGGAGTGTTCGGTAAACCGACGGAGGTAACAACCTGGCCGCTGTGCCAGGTTGTGCGGCGAGCCTCGTGTTGCTGCGTCTTCAAAAGAAAGTTTGGGTCCAAGTAAGCAAGGGGTGAGAAAATTTTACTTTCCGGTTTGCTCGACGGATTTTTGATGTTGGCAGAGGATCTGAATCGGAGGAAAGAATGATTACCTCTGCTTCATCAGCTTGACTGCCTTCAGCGCCGTCCTGATAATAGTCATTGTCAATGAGGTGTATGAAAAATGAACCAAGAGAGTCAAGTTCTACCTCTGAGTCCGGATTATCCACATCGTCATCAGCATTTGGCTCGGAAGATGCAGTGGTCCTTTTCTTGGCAGGTTTTTTAACAACCTTGGTCTTCGAGCGAAGTGGCTTGGCCGGTTTATCTTGTGGTTTTGCCGGTTTATCTTGTGGCTTTTTCTTCCAGAACGGATCATCACCCTATCAAAGATGGACACGATTTTTCATAAGATATTTTGAAAGAAGCAAGTTAAAGTTAAAAAGGGTATATGATCCTTACCTTTGGCGGTTTATTGGAAACACAGAAAGGACTTAATCCGGTCTGGCTACAGACAGTTTCCGGTTCATTCAGCATTTTCTTCACAGCCTCAGTAACTTCTGCATCTGTAAACTGAATATCAATGTGTCGTTGAGGATCCTTCAAACTCCCTGTGTATTCACACATCAAACTGGGGCGCCGACTTAAGGGCAGAATACTCCAGCTTATCCAACAACGAGCAAAGTCAACACCTGTTAAACCGTTCGCCGTGAAGGCTCTAAGCTTTGACAGTTGTGGGGCATAGTTGGCCCTTTCCTTTGCAGTCAACCTTTGAGGAAAGGGATGTCTATTGCTAAGACGGTGAGGCCGGTAACCCGGCAAAGGGTTTTCGTCCGTTGGAGAAGTGTCTTTGCAGTAAAACTAGGTTTGGTTCCACTCCTTGGGGTGACTGTGAAGCTTGGCGTGAGGGAAGCTGACTTCCTTCCTTTTTTGAACTGCCATTCCGCCAAGTTCAGTGTTGGGTCCATCTGTGAACTCTGTGCGACGGTTTAAGTGGAAGAAATCTCTAAAAAAATCAACTGTGGGCTCTTATTGAAGGTAAGCCTCACAAAACACTTGGAAATGGCAGATGTTGGACACAGAGTTTGGACCGATGTCCTGAGGGTGAAGCTGGAAACTGGCGAGTACGTCTCGGAAGAATTTTGAATCGGGAGGGCTAAAACCTCGACCCAGATGGTCAACAAAAACCACTACTTCTCTGTCCTTGGGTTCAGGAGGATTTTCTGGACCAGGGGCCCTCCAATGGATGACCTCTTTCTTGGCTAAGGCACCAGTTAAGACACATCTGCTCAACTATTCTTCAGTGACTCAGGAAGGAGCCCAGTTGCACTCATAGACTTGTTTGGCCATTTCAATGACAAGCTGAAACATAATTATTGCCGGTTTAAGATTCACAATTGACAGCTATAAAGTGATGCAAGGATGTATGCATATTATTAAACTGGGGTTTGTCATTGGTAAACCGGAGTCTGACAATGGAGACAGTACAATGACGAATGCATCGGCGGTTCAACAGGGGACTAATGGTATCTACCGGGTCATCATTTTTCTATGAGATTAAACCGCCATTCTGGAATATAAGGTACAGATCTAAAGTACTTAAGTAAGGGAAAAACAAGTTTCGCAGATTGATGTGATAAATTTCAGATCTGCGGTATGACAGAAAACTAGAAAAAATTCAGACCTAATTTCAACTGCATAAACAGTTTGGCAAGTTCAGATGAGTTTTGTGTAAAGGAGAAGATCTAATAAGGAAAAACAGGACTATGGCTACGGCCGCATAAGAGAAGTATCAGATCCAGATAGTCGTTTGTGCTAATGGGAGGAACAAGGAAGAACAGCTCCAAGAGCTTCGAAGAACTACGAAGAACACTGAACCCTAATGGTGGATCTGGAGTGAGGAGAAGAGGAACTTACTGGTGCTGAGGAAGCAGCGGAAGATCGCCGCGTTTCTCTGGTGCGGTCAGGCTGATGCAGCGGCCGTTGTTGAGGCAGAGGCGAAGACCGACGGCGGCGGCGGAGCTCGAAGGGTTGGTCGGCGCGAGGAAGAAGACGATGCGAAGAGGCACGAGGGGGGAAAAGTGAAAAGAACTCCTCGGCCTTATTTATAAGGTGAATGGATAAGTGGTCGGCGCGAGAATCGAGGAGCCCGAAAAATGGGATATGTGACAACTCTGTTGCCTCGATTGTCGGAGGCCCATTAATAAAGGTGGGTTATGCGCAGTTCTTAATAACAGATGACGTCATGGCGATTTATCATGGTCCTAGAAAGTGACGTCATGGCGGTTTACAAAATTTCTGTGAAGATGATGATGCGTTGAGGATTGACATGAACCAGTTTAAATCAATCTGGGGCCTAATGTTGGGGATATTACTACTGGGCGTAAACCGGCCAGGAGAGGCCGGGTTAACCCCATAATGGTTCATTGTATCTGAAGCCCGTGAAGACAAAGACGGTGACGCTTTGTGAAGGCCCATGGCCCAAAGCCGGTTTAAGGCCTGTAGACATAAACCGGCATTGATATGTAAACTTGTGTTGTAAGATAGAAAGAGCAGAGACCAAGCCGGACACGTTTATAAGCTGGCCTCGGGATTCTGTAAACCAACGGGCGTCAACCCATGTATATAAGGGGACGAACCAGCGGCGGTTTAGGACAACAGACAACAACTCGAGACTCAGGCAAAGCGTATTCGCTCCCTGGTCATCGAAACCCTAGCAATTCCACAACAACTGGATTAGGCTTTTACCTTCACCGCAAGGGGCCGAACCAGTATAAACTCTCTGCGTCCCTTGTCCGCTTTAACCCCTTTAAGCTAACCCGTAGCAATGGCTCCACGACTAAGTCCTTTCCTTAGGACATCTGCCATGACAAAACCATGACACTCGGGCTCAAGGGTGGCTCACTCTGCTGGTGTTGGGCAAGCTGCCCCGACAAGGCTCTTGCCGAGGCCGCGGAGGCCGCCCCGGCAAGGGTCTTGTCGCGGGAGTCCACCTTGCCCCTTTGATCTTTTTTGTTTCTTGGTCTTGGCGTTGCCTCTGGTCGCCTTGTGCCTTCGGCTTCCCTCCTCTGCCCCGCTTAGTGTGGCCGTTGGCGCGGCTCCGACTGCCCGTGCACAAGTAAAGCGGTAAAAAGGAGAGCCCCTACTTTTGTACACCGACAAGTGTGTTGTTTTAACCTTCAACAAGGATCGGGCATAGTCACACTCGATTCAACTAAAGTTGGAGAAACTGACACCCACTAGCCACCTGTGTGCGAAGCACGTCGATAGAACCAGTCTCGCATAAGCATACGCGTAATGTCGGTCTGAGTCGCTTCATCCAACAATACCGCCGAATCAAAGTATGACATGCTGGTAAGCAGTATGACTATTATCGCCCACAACTCTTTGTGTTCTACTCGTGCATATAACATCTACGCATAGACCTGGCTCGGATGCCACTGTTGGGAAATGCAGTAATTTCAAAAAAATTCCTACACACACGCAAGATCTATCATGGTGATACATAGCAACGAGAGGGGAGAGTGTAGTCCACGTACCCTCGTAGACCGTAAGCGGAAGCGTTATGACAACGCGGTTGATGTAGTCGTACATCTTCACGATCCGACCGATCCTAGTACTGAAAGTACGGCACCTCCGCGATCTGCACACGTTCGGCTCGGTGACGTCCCACGAACTCTCGATCCAGCTGAGTGTCGAGGGAGAGCTTTGTCAGCACGACGGCATGATGACGGTGATGATGAAGTTACCGACGCAGGGCTTCGCCTAAGCACTACAATGGTATGACTGAGGTGGAATCTGTGGAGGGGGGGCCCCGCACACGGCTAAGACAACTGTCAACTTGTATGTCTATGGGGTGCCCCCTCCCCCGTATATAAAGGAGTGGAGGAGGGGAACGGCCGGCCCTCTATGGCGCGCCCTGGGAGGAGTCCTACTCACACCGGGAGTAGGATTCCCCCTTTCCCTAGTTGGAGTAGGAGAGAAGGAAGGAGGAGAGAGGGAGAAGGAAAGGGGGGCGCCCCCCCCCTCCCTAGACCAATTCGGACCCAAGGGGAAGGGGTCACACGATCTGCCCTGGCTGCCCCTCTCTCTCTCCACTAAAGCCCATTAGGGCCCATATACTCCCCGAGGGGTTCCGGTAACCCCCCGGTACTCCGGTAAATGACCGAACTCACCCGGAACCATTCCGATGTCCAAACATAGTCATCCAATATATCGATCTTTATGTCTCGACCATTTTGAGACTCCTCGTCATGTTCATGATCATATCCGGGACTCCGAACAACCTTCGGTACATCAAAACACATAACTCGTAATACCGATCGTCACCGAACGTTAAGCGTGCGGACCCTACGGGTTCGAGAACTATGTAGACATGACCGAGACTCGTCTCCGGTCAATAACCAATAGCGGAACCTGGATGCTCATATTGGTTCCTACATATTCTATGAAGATCTTTATCGGTCAAACCGCACAACAACATACGTAGTTCCCTTTGTCATCGGTATGTTACTTGCCCGAGATTCGATCATCGGTATCTCAATACCTAGTTCAATCTCGTTACTGGCAAGTCACTTTACTCGTTCCGTCATGCATCATCCCGCAACTAACTCATTAGTCACAATGCTTGCAAGGCCTATAGTGATGTGCATTACCAAGAGGGCCCACAGATACCTCTCCGATACTCGGAGTGGCAAATCCTAATCTCGATCAATGCCAACTCAACAAACACCATCGGAGACACCTATAGAGCATCTTTATGATCACCCAGTTATGTTGTGACGTTTGATAGCACACTAAGTGTTCCTCCGGTATTCGGGAGTTGCATAATCTCATAGTCATAGGAACATGCATAAGTTATGAATAAAGCAATAGCAACGAACTAAACGATCATCGTGCTAAGCTAACGGATGGGTCAAGTCAATCACATCATTCTCTAATGATGTGATCCCGTTTTATCAAATGACAACTCTTTGTCCATGGCTAGGAAACTTAACCATCTTTGATTAACGAGCTAGTCAAGTAGAGGCATACTAGTGACACTGTTTGTCTATGTATTCACACATGTATTAAGTTTCCGGTTAATACATTTCTAGCATGAATAATAAACATTTATCATGATATAAGGAAATATAAATAACAACTTTATTATTGCCTCTAGGGCATATTTCCTTCAACAACCCAATTTTATTTTTTTGTTTTTGCTTTTTAGGTTCTGTTTTGCAATAAATAACTCATCTAGCCTCTCGTTAGATGTGGTTTTATGTTAATTGGTGTTTGTGCCAAGTAAGACCTTTGGGATAGCTTACGGTGATAGTTGATTTGATCTTGCTAAAAAATAGAAACTTTTGCGCTCAAGAAAAAAATTCTCATTTTTCACAGAAGCGTGCTTTGATTTGATTATTTTTGCAAAAGATTAATAAACAAATTGCTTAGGTCGTCCTATTTTTCAGAATTTTTGGAGTTACAGAAGTATTCGAGAGTTACAGATTACTACAAACTATTCTTCTTTTGACAGATTCTGTTTTCTATGTGTTGTTTGCTTATTTTGATGATTCTATGGGTAGTATCGGGGGGTATGAACCATGGAAAAGTTGGAATACAGTAGATATCACACCAATATAAATAAAGAATGAGTTCACAATAGTACCAAAAGTGGTGATTTATTTTCTTGTACTAACGGAGCTTATGAGATTTTCTATTGAGTTTTGTGTTGTGAAGTTTGCAAGTTTTGGGTAAGGATTTGATGGACTATGGAATAAGGAGTGGCAAGAGCCTAAGCTTGGGGATGCCCAAGGCACCCCAAGGTAATATTCAACGACAACCAAGAGCCTAAGCTTGGGGATGCCCCGTAAGGCATCCCCTCTTTCGTCTTCGTCTATCGGTAACTTTACTTGAGGCTATATTTTTATTCACCACATGATATGTGTTTTGCTTGGAGCGTCTTGTATGATTTGAGTCTTTGCTTTTTAGTTTGTCACAATCATCCTTGATGTACACACTGTCGTGGTTTTGTCACGGCAGATGTCCTAGAGAAAGGACTTAGTCATGGAGCCATTGCTACGGGTTAACTTAAAGGGGTTAAAGCGGACAAGGGACGCAAGAGAGTTTTATACTAGTTCGGCCCCTTACGATGAAGGTAAAAGCCTACATCTAGTTGTGATGGAATTGCTGGGGTTTCGATGACCAGGGAGCGAATACGCTTTGCCTGAGTCTCGAGTTGTTGTCTGTTGTCCCTGAATTGCCGTCGGGTCGTCCCCTTATATACATGGGTTGACGCTCGTCGGTTTACAGAATCCCGAGGCCGGCTCATAATCGTATCCGGCTCGGTCTCTGCTACTTCTATCTTACAATACAAGTTTACATATCAATGTCGGTTTATGTCTACAAGCCTTAAACCGGCTTTGGGCCCTGGGCCTCCATAAAGCGTCACCATCTGTCTTCATGGACTTCAGATACAGATGAACTACTTATGGGGTTAACCCGGCCTCTCCTGGCCGGTTTACGCCCAGTGGTAATATCCCCAACATTAGGCCCCAGATTGATTTGAACTGGTTCATGTCAATCCTCAATACTAAAGAAATTTTCTTCTTCAACATCTTCACATGATCTTGTAAACCGCCGTGACATCATCTTCTAGGATCATGGTAAACCGCCGTGATGTCACTTGTTATTTAAAACTGTGTATAATCCACCTTCATTAATGAGCCTCCGACAATCGAGGCGACAGCTCCGCCTCATATCCAAAATTTAGGCTCCTCGATTTTCGCGCCTGACGCTTATCTTTCTACCCTTATAAATAGGGCCAGGGGGTCTTTCCATTTTTTCCCCTCGTGCCTCTTCGTCGTCGTCTTCCTCGCGCCGACCGACCCTCGAGCTCTGCCGCCACCGTCGTCCTTCGTCTCTGCTTCGACAAAGGCCGCTGCATCAACCTGATCGTATCAGAGAAAAGCGGTGATCCTCCGCTGCTTCCTCCTGCACCAGTAAGCCCCTCTTCTTCTCGCCCTAGATCCGCCATTAGGGTTCGATGTTCTTCATAGCTTGAAGCTGTTCTTCCTTTGGTAGCACCAATGGCCGGTTAGATCTGACTATTTTCAGCGCCTTTTGTAGTTTAGAATCCTTTCTTCTTATTAAAGCACCTGCTTGATATCCACCTCATCTGAACTTACTGAACTTTTTGAGCGCTTGATATTAGACCAGAGTATATTTTGATTATCCAACGCACGGCAGATCTGAAATTCCTATGCCAAACTGTGAAACTTGTTTTTTCCTTCACTTATACATCTTGATACTTATACCTTTAATGCCAGATTAGGCGGTTTAACTTCACAGAAAAAATGATGACCCGGTAGATACCATTAGTCCCTTGTTGGACCGCCAATGCATTACACTGTTTCCATTGTCAGACTCCGGTTTACGAATAACCAAATCTTGTTTATCAATATGCTTGTATCCTTATACCGCTGTATAGTTGTCCACTGTAAATCTTAAACCGGCAATAATCATGTTTCAGATCTTTCATTGCCATGGCCAAGCAAATCTATGAATGCAATTGGGCTCCTTCTCGAGTAACCGAAGAATAGTTAAACAATCTTGTTAAAACAGGCGCTTTAGCCAAGAAAGATGTCATCCACTAGAGGGTCCCTGGCCCGGAAAATCCTCCTACACCCAAGGACGGAGAGGTAGTCGTGTTTGCTGACCATCTGAGTCGAGGTTTTAGCCCTCCCAGTTCGAAATTTTTCCGAGATGTACTAGCCAATTTTTAGCTGCGCCCTCAAGACATCGGTCCCAATTCTGTGACCAACATCTGCCACTTCCAAGTCTTCTGTGAGGTTTATCTGCAAGAGGAACCTACAGTCGAACTGTTTAGGGATTTCTTTCACTTAAACCGTCGCGCAGAGTTTTCGGATGGACCCAATATGGAACTGGGCGGAATGGCGGTTCAGAAAAGGAAGGAAGTTACCTTCCCTCATCCCAAACTCCACAGTCACCCCAAAGAGTGGAACCAGACTTGGTTTTCTTGCATGGATACATCTCCACCTGATGAAAACCCCCTGCCGGGTTACCGCCCTGAACGCCTTAGCAACACACATCCTTTTCCTCAGAGGTTGACGGCAAAAGAAAGGGCCAACTATGCTCCCCAGTTATCAAAGCTTAGAGCCTTCATGGCGAACGGTTTGACAGGAGTTGATCTTGCTCGTTGCTGGATAAGCTGGAGTATTCTGCCCTTAAGCCGGCGCTCCGGTTTGATGTGTGAGTATACGGGGAGTTTGAAGGATGCTCAGCGGCACATTGACATTCAGCTTACAGATGCAGAAGTCACTGAGGCTGTAAAGAAAATGCTGAACGAATCGGAGGCTGTCTGTGCCCAAACTGGACTACTCCCTTTTTGCGCTTTCAACAAACCGCCAGCTGTAAGAATCATATAACTTTTTATCTAAAGTTGCTTTTGTCCAAATATTCTCTGAAAGTGTGATTATTTTCTGACAGGGTGATGATCCATTCTGGAACAAGAAACCACCACAAGACAAACCGGTCAAGCCGCAAGATAAACCGGTCAATCCAGTTCGACCAAAGACCAAGGTTATTAAAAAACCTGCCAAGAAAAGGACCACTGCATCCTCCGAGCTACCAGCTGATGATGATGTGGGTAATCCGGAATCAGAGGTAGAACTTGACTCTCTTGGTTCATTTTTCGTACATCTCATTGACAATGATTATTATCAGGACGACGCTGAAGGCATTCATGCCGATGAAGTAGAGGTAACCATTCTTTCCTCCGATTCAGATCCTCTGCCAACATCAAAAATCCGTCAAGCAAACCGGAAAGTAAAATTTTCTCACCCCCTTGCTTACTTGGACCCAAACTTTCTTTTGAAGATGCAGCAGCACGAGGCTCGCCGCACAACCCGGCACAGCGGCCAGGTAGTTACCTCCGCCGGTTTACCGAACAGTCCGGTTCAGAAACGCCGGTCAGAGGTCTCTTATCCCATTGATACTTCTTGCCCCAAAGCAGGTTGTTTCCGCCAGCCTCTTAACTCGTCTGATTCAAATTATCAGGGTAGTTCTCACTCATCTTCTGGCGAGTCGTCGGCCACAAAACTTCCACCCCTCAAAACGGTTCTTGGGTGAGCTATACACTTGTTGTTATCCTTGATGTTGCTATTTTGATATACTGTACTGATCCTCATGTTTATTTTTCTCAACGCCAAGCCCAGACCCAGCAAGAAAGCTCGGTTGAATAAACCGACTGATGAAGACGTGGCTGTTGAACCGGAGAAAACTCCAGATCCTGAAGAGACCAACATTGATGCCATACTGAATGACCCACCGCCTCAAGACCATGACTTCACTGCTGAGCAGGCAGAAATTGACACCACAAGCCATGCTGACCAGCCAACCAGCCCTGTCCGAACTGACAATAAACCGGCAAGTCCAGTTAAAAATACTGACAAACCGCCAGCCCCAGTAACGGCTGCTGATGACAAAGATGATGACATTATGATTACTGGCACTGGCCATACCGCTCCGGGCAATCCTGTCGCTTTGTCAAAGCATACTGCCAAAGATGAGCTCTCTGCAATTGGCAAAGGCAAATGGAACGCCGATTTGTCAAATTATGCCCATCTGAATGCTCAAGACCTTCACTCTGGCTTCCTGAATCGTCTATACACCAGCCGTGACTATGAAGCCGGTTTGGTAAATATGATGAAGGAGCGATATGAGGTAACTTCATAAGTGTTTCTCTCTTATATTTAATTGCAGTTTATCAACTCCAGTAGCCCCCAAGTGACGGTTTAAGATACCAATTTAAACCGGGACTTAGTACCAATTTCATGTTTGCAACAATGCATCTTAACTTCACTGATGTAGCCCCCAAGGGCCGATTTAACTTTATAAAGATGAACCGGGACTTTGTAGAAGAATTCCCATATCAGCATTTTATGAGCAAATACACATTAGCCCCCAAGTGCCAAGCTTAATACTTGTATTGTGCTTGGGACTTGTAAAAATTTCTGATTAAGAGCAAATATGCATTAGCCCCCAAGTACTAAGGGCATAACTTGTTATGTGCTTGGTACTTCAAATATGTACTGTCAACTCATTATATATCTGTCTCTTTATAGGCTGAACTGAGCAAGAAGGAAAGCCAAACCGCTCATCTGCAAGAGAACCTCAAGTCCCAACAAGCTGAAACCTCCAAAGCGAAGGAAGAATTGACTTGCGCTCTAGGCGCTATGGAGAAACTGAAAAAGGGCTTCAACAAAGAGCGGGCGGTTTGGGAGACTGAAAAATCCGCTTTGATAAAAAGGGCTAAAAAAGCAGAAGTTGCTCTTAAACCGGTGGTTGATGAACTGACCGGCGTAAAGCGGCAGATTCATGCCATGACTGCTGCTGTGTTCGGTAAAACATCTTTTCCTTTATACTTTCAACATATCTCTCCCATGTGTTGTCGGTTTACTGATGTGTACAATGGTGCAGGAACTCGCATTAGCCATCTGGGCTCTGATGTACAGAAGAAGTTGAAAGCCGCCTACACGCTGATAGAGCAGTTATATACCGGTGCACAATGGATCATCTGTGCCGCTTCACACAACAAGCCTCCCCCCACTTTAATTAAGGAAACCTTATCAAGGTTGTCGATGCTGCCTGCCCGGGTAGAAGAGCTAAAGAGATCTGCTGCAAGGGCGGGTGCTTTGACCGCACTAACCCGGGCAAAAGCATGGGTACCTGACCTTGATCCGGTGGAAGTGGCTAAAGGCTATCCCAGCTTAAAAGAAGACGGATCAGAATTTGATCAGGAGGATCTCCGCGCCATAAACCGGGAAGTACGTCCACTGGCTTGTCAACTGGCTGAAGAAGCTGATCTTTCGTTTTACCAGGCGAGCTATGACACCAATAACAAACGAGTTGCTGCACCAACTCCTGAAGTGCAAAATCTGATCCCTCCAATCCATAAGCACACCTATGCCCCTGATATTGAACCGCCAACCCTTATAAGCGACGAAGCTGTGTTCCAAGCTTTAACTGGGATCGACTGGACAACTATTGACTTCCAGCCGCTGGGTAGAGACGAAGAAGATGAACCGGTGCAAGATGATCCGCAACCGTCAGGTCAAGCTGATAAGCAATCATAATCCGGGGGCCGGTTTAGTCTTCCACGTGCTGCAATGCTTATTGAGAAACAATTATCCCTTTGGGCACTGAAACGCCTTGTAATAGGCTAGTTAAAACACTTGGTTTGTTATGCCTTCGTGCATATTTATCTGCAACTGATGCGTTTTAATCCGCCATGCTTAAGATATAATGTTCATAATCCATAGCTATTTATTCAAGTTGTTCCTGCAGATAAGAAGCTTAAGGCGCCCTGGCGGTTTACCACCGGGCGGGTCATGATACCCAAATACATATATATGACCAAGGTTTATAACCAAGGTTGTAAAGATAACCAAATATGGAAATATATGATACCTGTGACCTTTAGGCATAATGTTGGCTGACCAACTTTGTAGTGAGGGTCATAACCCTAATTTGGAGTATAAGTAACTCCTGTTATATGATATTGGTTGACAATAAAACCGTTCCGGGTTATGATAAACACCGGTTTATTCTATACTGGTGACTTTGAGTCAAAACCAGACCGGGCTGATATAACTTGATCATGTACTGACAACTTGTAGTTGACAGCCTAACCGGGTTGATAAACACCGGTTTGAAAACATCACAAATCTTATCAAAAGAAAGAAAAACTTAGCAAAAGGAAAATAAAACCATTGTAGTCGAGGCTTTTCACGGGCTTCCAGGCCCCAAATTCGAGGCTTTTCATGGGCTGCCAGGCCACTGAGTTAAACCATTTTTGCAAAGCCTTTTAAGATGGTCCTCAATCCTTAACCAATCATCGTTTTAACTTGACAAGTTCAGGGTCTTCATTTTAGAGTAACTTGTCAAAGTTCGAAGGGTCATACCAGGTTTACCTGGGCGGAGTGACTTACTTAAATAGGCAGGTTAACCCGGGGTTTTAGGTGTATACACCAGGCTTCCAAGCCATGGCTTGATAGCCTGTTACAAGTGTAGATTCTTAGTTCATTTCGACAGCAAAGAATCCCCAAGCAACATTGTGAGCTGTGCTCAGTGGGTGCCTATGTTTGAGCTGTTGTTTTACAACACTCTCTTTGGCCCTGGATTGATGTGGCTTTGAGCCGATCAAGAGGTGTGACTGTGGTTCGGATACGACCAAGCCCCCAAATGATGTTGTGGCATTGCGCCGATCAAGAGGTGTAGCTATGGTTCGGATACGACCAAGCCCCCAAGTGATGATGTGGCATTGCGCCGATCAAGAGGTGTAGCTATGGTTCGGATACGACCAAGCCCCCAAGTGATGTTGTGGCATTGCGCCGGTCAAGAGGTGTAGCTATGGTTCGGATACGACCAAGCCCCCAAGTGATGTAACATAAAGCTTTGAGAAGCTGAATCACGGGGTAAACCGGACGCCGCTTTATAAACAGAAGCTCCATGTAACCACACATGATGTAAGAAAAACAACAGATACCCCGCTTTAGCTGAGGTTCCGGTTTATTATATTGATCATAATATATACAATGTCATAATATGTACATAAGCAGAGCCTATGGCTCAAGTATAGTAAGACCGAAGATGAGCAATATTCCACGGCCGGTTGGTCTCCTCCTCCGATTTACGTGAGTCTTTGCGCTCTCGAACATCGATTAGGTAGTATGACCCGTTGTGCAGATTCTTGCTGACCACAAAGGGTCCTTCCCAAGGGGGGATAGCTTATGCATATCCGTCTGATCCTGGATGAGTCGAAGCACCAAATCACCTTCTTGAAAGGTTCTGGTTCTAACCCGGCGGCTATGATAACGATGCAGATCTTGCTGATAAATCGCCGAATGGGCTGCCGCCATGTCACGTTCCTCATCTAACAGGTCAAGAGCTTCCTGTCGTGCCTTCTCGTTGTCAGCTTCAACATATGCCGCTACACGAGGCGAGTCATGACGGATGTCACTAGGAAGAACTGCTTCCGCTCCATAAACCATGAAAAATGGTGTGTATCCTGTCGATCTGTTGGGTGTGGTATTGATGCTCCACAACACAGAAGGCAACTCCTCAACCCAACAACCCAGCGTCCGTTGCAAAGGAACCATAAGCTGGGGTTTGATGCCTCTCAAGATCTCTTGATTGGCCCTCTCCGCTTGACCATTAGACTGTGGGTGAGCCACTGATGACACGTCAAGCCGGATGTGCTCACGTTGATAGAACTCCTTCATGGCACCTTTTGACAGATTGGTACCATTGTCTGTTATAATGCTGTGTGGAAAGCCGAACCGGAAGAGCACCTTTTTGATGAATTGAATCGTCGTGGCTACGTCACACTTACTAACTGGCTCTGCCTCCACCCACTTCGTGAACTTATCAACCGCCACCAAAAGGTGGGTCTTCTTGTCCTTGGACCTCTTGAAAGGCCCAACCATATCCAGCCCCCAAGTTGCAAACGGCCAGGTGATTGGAATCATCCTCAATTCTTGAGCCGGTATATGAGCGCGCCTTGAGAATTTCTGACAGCCATCACATCTTTTGACCAAGTCCTCGGCATCAGCATGAGCTGTCAACCAATAGAAACCGTGATGAAACGCCTTGGCCACCAAAGATTTTGAACCGGCGTGGTGACCACAATCTCCTTCGTGGATTTCACGCAAAATTTCACGGCCTTCCTCAGGAGACACACAGCGTTGAAACGCCCCTGTCACACTGCAATGATGTAACTCTCCATTGATAATAGTCATGGACTTGGACCGCCAGATTATCTTCCTGGCCAAAGTTTCATCCTCTGGTAACTCGCCCCGGTTCATATACGCCAGATATGGAACCGTCCAATCCGGGATAACATGAAGAGCCGCCACCAACTGAGCCTCTGGATCAGGAACAGCCAAATCCTCTTCACCAGGGAGCTTGACGGACGGATTATGCAAAAAATCCAGGAAGACATTAGGTGGAACCGGTTTACGTTGGGAACCCAGGTGGCTTAAAGCGTCTGCCGCTTCATTCTTCCGCCGGTCCACATGATCCACCTAATAACCTTTAAAGTGACCTGCAACAATATCCACCTCACGACGATATGCTGCCATTGGTGGGTCCTTGGAATCCCAAGTGCCGGACACTTGTTGAGCCACCAGATCCGAGTCACCGAAGCACTTAACTCGGCTTAGGTTCATCTCCTTAGCCATCCGAAGACCATGGAGTAAAGCCTCATATTCAGCTGCATTGTTAGTGCAAGGGAACATTAAACGGAGAACATAACAAAACTTATCACCTCGTGGGGAAGTTAATACGACTCCAGCCCCCGAGCCCTCCAATTGCCTGGACCCATCAAAATGAATAGTCCAATAAGTATGATCCGGCTTCCCTCTGGCGCTTGTAATTCTGTCCAATCATTGATGAAATCCACAAGTGCCTGAGATTTGATCGCCGTTCGGGGTATGTATTTCAACCCGTGAGGCCCGAGCTCTATAGCCCACTTAGCAATCCGGCCAGTTGCTTCCCTGTTCTGGATTATATCTCCCAACGGAGCAGAGCTGACCACCGTGATGGGATGACCTTGGAAATACTGCTTAAGCTTCCGGCTTGCCATAAAAACCCCATACACCAATTTTTGCCAATGCGGGTACCTCTGCTTGGACTCAATAAGTACCTCACTGATATAGTAGACCGGCCGTTGAACCGGATATTCCTTTCCTGCCTCCTTGCGCTCCACCACAATAGCCACACTAACAGCCTGAGCATTAGCTGCCACATATAGTAACAATGGTTCTTTGTCCACTGGAGCAGCGAGAATCGGCGGATTAGCCAGCTGCCGCTTTAAGTCCTCAAATGCTTCATTAGCGGCGTCACTCCAGATGAAGTTATCCGTTTTCTTCAGCATCTGATATAAAGGGATGGCCTTCTCGCCAAGGCGACTGGCAAACCGGCTCAACGCGGCAATCCAGCCTGCCAGGCATTGAACATCATTGATACACTTCGGTTTAGCCAAGGAGGTGATGGCTTTGATCTTTTCCGGATTAGCTTCAATGCCCCTGTTAGACACCAAAAAGCCCAAGAGCTTGCCTGCAGGTACACCAAAGATGCACTTGGCCGGATTAAGCATCATTTTATAAACCCGCAGGTTATCAAAGGTTTCCTTCAAGTCATCAATCAATGTCTCCTTCTTCCTTGATTTCACCACAATATCATCCACATAGGCGTGAAAATTGCGGCCGATCTGTTTATGAAGACAATTCTGCACGCACCGTTGATAAGTCGCCTGGGCACTCTTGAGCCCAAAGGGCATGGACACATAGCAGAAGGCTCCAAAGGGAGTTATGAAGGCTGTCTTCTCCTGGTCTTTAACTGCCATTTTGATCTGATGATAACCAGAATATGCATCCAAAAAGCTCAAACGCTCGCAACCCGCCGTAGCATCAATAATTTGATCAATACGAGGGAGGGCAAAAGGATCTGCTGGACAAGCTTTGTTAAGGTCTGTGTAGTCCACACACATACGCCAAGTGCCGTTCTTTTTAAGGACCAGCACCGAATTAGCCAACCACTCAGGATGGAATACTTCAATGATAAATCCAGCCGCCAAGAGCCTGGCTACTTCTTCTCCAATAGCTTTGCGTCTTTCTTCATTGAACCGGCGGAGAAACTGCTTGACCGTTTTATATTTGGGATCAACATTGAGAGTGTGCTCAGCGAGTTCTCTCGGTACACCTGGCATGTTAGAAGGCTTCCATGCAAAGATGTCCCGATTCTCATGGATGAACTCGATGAGCGCGCTTTCCTATTTCGGATCCAAGTTAGCGCTGATGCTAAACTGCTTGGACGAATCTCCAGGCACGAAGTCAACAAGCTTAGTCTCATCAGCCGATTTAAACTTCAGAGCCGGATCATGCTCTGTAGTTGGTTTCTTCAGCGAAGTCATATCTGCCGGATCAACATTGTCCTTGTAAAACTTCAACTCTTCTGTTGCACAAACCGACTCAGCATAAGCCGCATCACCTTCTTCACACTCCAGAGCAATCTTGCCGCTCCCATGCACGGTTATAGTTCCCTTGTGACCCGGCATCTTGAGCTGCAGATAGATATAACAAGGTCGTGCCATAAACTTAGCATAAGCTGGCCGTCCAAATAGGGCATGATACGGGCTTCTGATCTTCACCACTTCAAAGGTCAAGGTTTCTGATCTCGAGTCATGCTCATCTCCAAAAGCCACCTCCAGAGCTATCTTACCAACAGGATATGCCAACTTACCAGGCACCACACCATGGAACACCGTATTGGACGGTTTAAGATTTTTATCTGTTAACCCCATGCGACGGAAAGTTTCATAATAAAGGATATTGATACTACTCCCTCCATCCATGAGTACCTTAGTGAACTTATAACCTCCCACCTGAGGTGCCACCACCAGAGCCAGATGACCCGGATTGTCAACCCGGGGTGGATGATCTTCTCTACTCCACACAATCGGCTGCTCGGACCAGCGCAAATAATGGGGCACCGCCGGTTCAACGGCATTCACCGCCCTTTTATGCAGCTTCTGATCGCGCTTTCCCAAGCTAGTGGTGAAGACATGATACTGTCCGCTATTCAACTGCTTCGGGTTGCTCTGATAACCCAACTGCTGCTGCTGCTGCTGATTGCCCTGATGATTATAGCCACCTTGGTTACCCTGATTACTTTGATTGTTATGTCCACCCTGATTACCGTGGAAGCCTGAACCGGAATTTCCTCCACCATAACCCGGCCCATGAGACCCGGGGCCCAAACCGCCTCCTAGTCCATGATCATACCGGAAAGAATCAGAATTTTTGAACTCTTGCATGATGTAACAATCTTTCCAGAGGTGCGTGGACGGGATCTCCTTCGTCCCATGCTTTGGACAGGGCTGGTTCAACAGATAAGACAAATGGTCCGGATTAGGACTTGGCCCTCCACCGCGCTGGGGCGGTTTACCCTTACGCCGCTGGCCCTTGTCATGTGTATTAGTATTAGCCACAAAGTCTAAACCGTGGTCCGCCTTACGCTTGTCGCCGTTTCCATGACCCGCCGGGTTGTGGTGCTGCCCCTTGGCGTTGCCGCTCTTTTTTCCCTTCCCTGTCTTATCATCGTCAGACTCGGGATCCTTGGTCCTATCAGAGTCGGCATACTTCACCAGTGCAGCCATGAGGGTTCCCATGTCATTACAATGACGTTTGAGCCGTCCCAACTTCAACTTCAGGGGTTCAAACCGGCAATTGCCTTCCAATGTTAAAACTGCGGTGTCAGCGTTGATGCGGTCCGATGAATGCAAAATCTCCGAAACCCGGCGCACCCAATGGGTTGTTGACTCTCCTTCCTCCTGGACACAGGCAGCTAAGTCCACAATTGACATGGGTTGCTTGCATGTATCCTTGAAATTCTGAATAAACCGGGCTCTCAACTCGGCCCATGACCTGATAGAATTAGCCGGTAAGCTCTTTAGCCAAGTACGGGTCGTCCCTTCTAGCATCATGGTGAAGTATTTCGCACATGCCGCATCATCCACATCCAGCATCTCCATGGCCATCTCATAGCTTTCGACCCATGTTTCACGGGATAAATCGGCGGTGTAATTCGGCACCTTGCGCGGGCCCTTGAAATCCTTGGGCAGGCGCAAATTGCGCAACGCCGGGATGAGACACGACACTCCCAAAGAACTAGAGGTAACTCCTGGTTCCACCGATGTGGTTGGATGAACCGGAGTAAGCTGACGGGCTTCATGCCGCGCCGCTAACTCGGCCTCTCTGCGTGGCCGAGCCCGGTCCACCACCTCCTGAGCATCACCAGCACCACCCGCCGGGTTATTGCCACGGGGCGGATCACGGTTCCGTGCATTGCTTGACACTGCCGGTTCATTCATACGCCTGCTGTAACTCCGGCTTGGACGGGGAGTGGAATGAATCCGATCGCGACTATATGAATAAGCCTCCTGTTGAACCAAGGCTGTCTGAAGAAGCTCCTTAACCCGACGCGTCTCGACCGCCGCCAGAGAATCGCCTTCGATCGGGATGGCCGCCAGCCGTGAAGCGGCAGCGACAATGTTGTCCATCAGGTTAGAGTAATGACCCGGCGGCGTGGGGACATGCGGTGTTACAATGTTGTTCTGACGAGGCGGATCCACCAGACGTGGCTGAACCGGCGCCTCTGCTCTAGGTGCCTCCGCCCGGTTTACCACCAGCGGATTACTGGTCCCTGCTCCTGGGGTGTTAAAGAGATTTCTAGCGTCATAAACCGGCGGCAGGCGAGATCGGTACCTCCTCTTCAGGACTTCGTTCGACGCACTCTGATCCAGCATAATCCGGTAAGCTTGTGCATCCAAAGCGGCCCGCTCCGCAGCCATCCTGGTATCCTCAGCTGCTAAGTCGGCTTTGGCCTGGGTGATCTGATCTTTCACTTTCGTGATTTCCGCATTGTGTGCATCTTGATCCGCCGGGTTAACCTCCGCCATCAGCGTTGCCAACGCGTCAAACAAATCAGATAGAACCTGAGCTGGCGGTTGCACAGGGCCTCTTGCCCCGGCCGCTGTTGCCGCTGTCGATCCGGAAATCATCGCCGCTGCGGTCGAAGAGTGGAGCGCCGGTTGCATACCGGCCATGAAGATCGCAACCCGGTTTGGCAGATCAAAGGGGTCCGGAATACTGTCGCCATCGGAACAGCCCCCAATCTGGCCATCTTGTAACTGATATAACGACTCGGTCTCTCCGGTCGATGACTCATCGCCGGAATAAACGACGGTCTCACCACCAGATTCCGATCTATCCTCAGATTCCCCTCCATGGATAACTCCCACGAAGGCACGCTTCATGACAGGCTTGACCCGGGCAGATCTCGCACACTGAGCCGTTTCGACGAGGTCGGTGCAGATGTCCGGCTCAGGGCCCGGTTCGCCGATCTTGCCAATGAAAACGTGTATGCCACCAAAGGGGACCCGGTACCCGTACTCGATTGAGCCGGCCTCGGGGCCCCAGCCTGCATCGTCGATGTAGAGTTTGCCGCGACGACTCTTGGTCATCCGGCCCACAGCGTAACCCTTGAGTCCTTCGAAGTTGCCCTCCAAGAACTTGAAACCATCGTGCGATAGCCCCACGGTGGGCGCCAACTGTCGTGGTTTTGTCACGGCAGATGTCCTAGAGAAAGGACTTAGTCGTGGAGCCATCGCTACGGGTTAACTTAAAGGGGTTAAAGCAGACAAGGGACGCAAGAGAGTTTTATACTAGTTCGTCCCCTTACGATGAAGGTAAAAGCCTACGTCTAGTTGTGATGGAATTGCTACGGTTTCGATGAACAGGGAGCGAATACGCTTTGCCTGAGTCTTGAGTTGTTGTCTGTTGTCCCTGAATCGCCGCCGGGTCGTCCCCTTATATACATGGGTTGACGCCCGTCGGTTTACAGAATCCCGAGGCCGGCTCATGATCGTATCCGGCTCGGTCTCTGCTACTTCTATCTTACAATACAAGTTTACATATCAATGCCGGTTTATGTCTACAGGCCTTAAACCGGCTTTGGGCCCTGGGCGGTTTACGCCCAGTGGTAATATCCCCAACACACACCTTTTGAGAGAGACACGCATGAATCGTGATTTATTAGAATACTCTATGTGCTTCACTTATATCTTTTGAGCTAGGCAATTTTGCTCTAGTGCTTCACTTATATCTTTTTAGAGCACTGCGGTGGTTATATTTTATAGAAATTGATGAACTCTCATGCTTCACTTATATTATTTTGAGAGTCTTTAAATAGCATGGTAATTTGCTTTGGTTATAAATTTAGTCCTAATATGATAGGCATCCAAGAGGGATATAATAAAAAAACTTTCATATAAAGTGCATTGAATACTATGAGAAGTTTGATTCCTTATGATTGTTTTGAGATATGAAGATGGTGATATTAGAGTCATGCTAGTGGGTAGTTGCGAATTTGAGAAATACTTGTGTTAAGGTTTTTGGGTCCCGTAGCATGCACGTATGGTGAGCCATTATGTAACGAAGTTGGAGCATCAGATATTTTTTGATTGTCTTCCTTATGAGTGGGGGTCGGGGACGAGCGATGGTATTTTCCTACCAATCTATCCCCCTAGGAGCATGCGCGTAGTACTTTGTTTTGATGACTAATAGATTTTTATAATAAGTATGTGAGTTCTTTATGACTAATGTTGAGTCCATGGATTATACGCACTCTCACACTTCCACCATTGCTAGCGTCTCTTGTGCCGCGCAACTTTCGCCGGTACCATAAACCCACTATATACCTTCCTCAAAACAGCCACCATACCTACCTATTATGGCATTTCCATAGCCATTCCGAGATATATTGCCATGCAACTTTCCACCGTTCCGTTTTTTATGACACGTTTCATCATTGTCATATTGCTTTGCATGATCATGTAGTTGACATCGTATTTGTGGCAAAGCCACCTTTCATCACTTTTTTATATATGTCGCTCTTGATTCATTGCACATCCCGGTACACCGCCGGAGGCATTCACATAGAGTCATATTTTGTACTAATATCGAGTTGTAATTTTCGAGTTGTAAGTAAATAAAAGTGTGATGATCTTCATTATTAGAGCATTGTCCCATGTGAGGAAATAAAAAAGAGATAGAAGGACAAAAAAGAGAAGGCCCAAAAAAGAGAAGAGAAAAAATGAGAGAAAAAGAGAGAAGGGGCAATGTTACTATCCTTTTACTACACTTGTGCTTCAAAGTAGCACCATGATCTTCATGATGGAGAGTCTCCTATATTGTCACTTTCATATACTAGTGGAAATTTTTTCATTATAGAACTTGGCTTGTATATTCCAATGATGGGCTTCCTCAAAGTGCCCTAGGTCTTCATGAGCAAGCAAGTTGGATGCACACCCACTTAGTTTTCTTTTTGAGCTTCCGTAAACTTATAGCTCTAGTGTATCCGTTGCATGGTAATCCCTACTCACTCACATTGATATCTATTGTGGGCATCTCCATAGCCCGTTGATATGCCTAGTTGATGTGAGACTATCTCCTTCTTTTTGTCTTCTCCACAACCACCTTCTATTCCACCTATAGTGTTATGTCCATGGCTCACTCTCATGTATTGCGTGAAAGTTGAAAAAGTTTGAGAACATCAAAAGTACGAAACAATTTCTTGGCTTGTCATCGGGGTTGTGCATGATTTGAATATTTTGTGTGATGAACATGGAGCATAGCCAGACTACATGATTTTGTAGGGATAAGCTTTCTTTGGCCATGTTATTTGAGAAGACATAATTGCCTTGTTAGTATGCTTGAAATATTATTGTTTTTATGTCATTATTAAACTTTTGTTCTGAATCTTACGGATCTGAACATTCATGCCACAATAAAGAAATTACATGGATAATTATGTTAGATAGCATTCCACATAAAAAATGTTTTTATCATTTACCTACTCGAGGACGAGTAGGCATTAAGCTTGGGGATGCTTGATACGTCTCCAACGTATCTATAATTTTTGATTGTTCCATGCTATTATATTATCTCTTTTGGATATTTTATATGCATTGATATGCTATTTTACATTATTTTTGGGACTAACCTATTAACCTAGAGCCCAGTTCCTGCTTTTCCCTGTTTTTGAGTTTTGCAGAAAAGGAATACCAAACGGAGTCCAAACTGAATAAAACCTTCACGATGATTTTTCTTGGACCAGATGACAACCAGGAGACTTGGAGATGAAGTCGGAGGAGCCACGAGGCGGCCACAAGGACGGATGGCGCGCCTAGGGGGTAGGGCACGCCCCCACCCTTGTGGGCCCCTCGTGCACCTCCTGACCTAATTCTTTTGCCTATATATTCCCATATATCCCCAAACCAACAGAGGCATCCACGAAAAACTTTTCCACCGCCGCAACCTTTTGTATCCATGAGATCCCATCTAGGGACCTTTTCTGGCACCCTGCCGGAGGGGGACTCGATCACGGAGGGCTTCTACATCAACTCTATTGCCCTTCCGATGAAGCGTGAGTAGTTTACCACAGACCTACGGGTCCATAGCTAGTAGCTAGATGGCTTCTTCTCTCTCTTTGATTCTCAATACCATGTTCTTCTCGATGTTCTTGGAGATCTATTCGATGTAATACTTTTTTGCGGTGTGTTTGCCGATATCTGATGAATTGTGGATTTATGATCAGCTTATCTATGAATATTATTTGAATCTTCTCTGAATTCTTTTATGTATGATTTGAAAGCTTTGTAATTCTCTTCGAACTATCGGTTTGGTTTGGCCAACTAGATTGGTTTTTCTTGCAATGGGAGAAGTGCTTAGCTTTGGGTTCAATCTTGTGGTGTTCTTTCCCAGTGACAGCAAGGGCAGCAAGGCACGTATTGTATTGTTGCCATCGAGGATAAAAAAGATGGGGTTTTCATCATATTGCTTGAGTTAATTCCTCTACATCATGTCATCTTGCTTAATGCGTCACTCCGTTCTTTATGAACTTAATACTCTAGATGCATGCTGGATAGCGGTTGATGTGTGGAGTAATAGTAGTAGATGCAGAATCGTTTCGGTCTACTTGACACGGACGTGATGCCTATATTCATGATCATTGCCTTAGATATCGTCATAACTTTGCACTTTTCTATCAATTGCTCGGCAGTAATTTGTTCACCCATCGTATTATTTTCTATCTTTAGAGAAGCCTCTAGTGAAACCTATGGCCCCCGGGTCTATTTTCCATCATATAAGTTTCCGATCTACTATTTTGCAATCTTTTACTTTCCGATCTATAAACCAAAAATACCAAAAATATTTACTTTACCGTTTGTTTACTTTTATCTATCTCTATCAGATCTCACTTTTGCAATTGACCGTGAAGGGATTGACAACCCCTTTATCGCGTTGGGTGCAAGTTGTTTGATTGTTTGTGTAGGTATTCGGTGACTTGTGTGTTGTCTCTTACTGGATTGATACCTTGGTTCTCAAACTGAGGGAAATACTTATCTCTACTTTGATGCATCACCCTTTCCTATTCAAGGGAAAAACCAATGCAAGCTCAAGAAGTAGCATCATGCTTGCTTGAAATGTATTGTGAATGTTTAAAATTGTGCTAAAACTCCACCTAAACTTGAAGAATTAAAAAATTGGCACGTTTACTTGTTGAGGGTCTAATCACCCCCCTCTAGACCCCTCTTCTCGATCCTTTCAATCTCATGCTCCAATTAGAAGTCCAAAGTATCTATTCGGCGTCTCGGACATGGCGTTATATGAATCAGTTTTGAACCTCGATTTTGGTCAATACTTGGGTTGCCCGGCTCCTGTGTTTATCCCTTACGTTCCGATCCATTTGGCTAAGGGTTTAAAGGGAGAACCACTGCGATTGCGCTGCCAGATCGAATGGCAAAGTGCCTCCGTGGGGAAAGCCAAAAACTAGTTGTCTTGGTGAGCGTAAACAGGTCGACTGTTTGACAACAACATCAAGCAATGTATCGTTCGAGATCACCCATGTTAAATGAAGGGATTTTTTATCAAATCAGCCGAAGTGGTAGGTGGAATAAACCCCGGCTACACAGCCAACCACTTCGAACACAGGGGCTCGTCATCAACCCCCACAATCAAGATCCTCCGACTAAGTGAAAGTTATAAAACCACTATAGTCTGATTGCCTTGTTTCTATGTGCATGGACCACCTTTGGAAACCGAGACCTCGGCTAAGGGTCATGATTGCCTATGAAACACCCTTTGTGAACCGCAAAAAGGGCCCGAAGCCGACGTCTGGTCACTTTCTTGAGGGTACACGGGAATTTCATCATAACACTTTCATCATGTTGGTTTGATTCGCGTTTGCTTGTAACATCCCAAAATTCTAAATTTTGGAATGTTATATTAAATAAATAGTTTTGATTGATTGTTTGATTGTGGTGTGGTTGCTTGTGTGAATTTGAGTGAAATTTGAAAGTTAAATGAGAGGGAATGAAATGACTTTCCCAAACTTTCACCTTGCATTTATGTTCTCCATGAATTCAAATTTATTTCATCACAAAACCCTAGAGAGAAGATGACATGACTTCTTCCATTTAAATAAATAAAAAGGGTTTTTGAAAATATTTGAATTTCATTTGGAAAGATTTCAACTCAGAAAATTTATGCAACTCAATGATTTTCATGAGAGAAGATAAAATGACTTCTTCAAATCCTATGAAATATGAGTTGGAAGTTTCAAAGAATTAAAATTAAAAGTCCCTTTGAAAATATTTTTCAATTTGGAGCTATTTAATTTTTTTTCAAATTATTTTTCTCCAAAAATAAAATGTATGGAAAATAGGGTAAAATGATTCCCTACATAAGAAAATTGGAGAAAAATGGGTTTGAAATCATTTTGGTATTTTTTTTATTTGGTTTTTAAATAAATCAGTAGCACTATTTGCTTTATTTAAATTTCTGTGGAATTTATTTGCCGCTAAAAATATGTTCATGTTTTTGGATATATTTTCCTGAAAATTTTGATATATTATATGTCTATGATTAATTTCTATTTCTTTCACCTTTGCATTAGTTTTAATCTCTATTTACTTATTAAAAAAATCTGGCCGCAACCCATCTGCCCCACCAGCCCACTAGACCACAGCGGCCTGCCCGCGCCGAAACCTCCCCGGCTCGGTCAATCGATCCCCTCTCTCGTTCCCTCCCCCGCTGACAACCGGGGCCCGCCCGTTCTTCTTCCTCCCCACGACAGAAGAACGCCTGCACGTACACGACAACAGAAGCAACTCAAATCCTCTCGATTCGATCTGTGTTTTGCCCCTCCTGCACGACAAGCGCCCTATATATATATTCATCTCCCTCGCCTCATCTGATTTTTGCAAAAATCTTCGTCTCGAGCCCCTCTTTCTGTTTAATCAACTTGAATCAGGTTTGATAATTTAAAATTTGGTTTCAAGCAGATTTGAATTTGAGGTTCTTTTGACCGTAGTTTCAGTTTCTAGCTCCGATTCGATTGATTCTTTTTGCTGATCGAATCTCTTCAGTTGAACTTTCAGATTTGATCTTCTTATTTGAGTTTTACCTGTGCATATTTGCTTGATTGCTTATGTATGCTATTTTTTGTTTGCGATAGAATTCCCGGAGTGCGAAGCGTGCTACTACGAGTCTCTACGGTTTGCAGATTGTCAGCAAGGCAAGTAACACATTGATCATACTCTTTCCATACCCAGTTTTTATGCATTAGTTTCACCCCTCAATCATTGCATGAGTAGGATCTCTTAACATGTGGGTTTGGGAAGTAGATGATGAGGTAGAACCTATTGCCCTTTTATTATCAAACCCTTGGGAGTTACTTCTATGTCATGCTTATATTGCCATGCTATGCTAGTAGACGTGGATTGGGTTGAGTGTATCCATGACAGATGTGAGATTGTTAATTAATGGTTTACTTAAGGTGGCTACTTAAATACACATCTGGGTGGATTGGTTGCGGGCACCTGGAGAATCCAGTGTTGTCCTAGGATATCCCGGAGTACCCGTGTGATCATCCTATGGTACGCCACCCAGGCTCAAAGGGATCATAAGATTATTCATGCTAGAAACTTCCGTGTGCAGCCACAAGCTATTATGGACTCTAGCATAGTTGAGTATGTTGCATGACCTCTTTCAGTGGTGGGCTAGGAGATGTAGGGGAAAGTAAGTGTAACTGTCCACCCAGAGTAAAGAGTTCATGTTTCTGAAAGACTGTGTCTCGGTCATCAATTTCTCAAACACCATGTAGTGCGAGAAATCCAACGGAGGAGATCGAGTCTTTTGGGCAAAAGTGCGCAAACCTCTGCAGAGCAAACTAATCATGGTTAGCCGTGTCCCCGGTTATGGACATCTTGAGTATCTGGTTCTTGGATTGTCATGTTGATCTCATCACTCTAAATTAATTTATTGGGTTATTAATACTGCTTAATTGGGATTGAGTTGGAGGAACCGTCTCAATGTTTAACAACTACCATGATAGTTAAACAAATTATATTCCTTTGTTGTAGGGAAAAATTGGCTTTCCGTAAAACCTTGTAACCATAGAGCCTCCACCAGCCATATATGCATGTAGTGATAGCTTTTATTCTGTTCATTGCTCTACTGTGTTACATTGCGAGCATATTCCATGTGCTGACCCGTTTCGGGCTGCAACATATCATGTTGCAGACTTTTCAGACGAAGAGTAAGGTGCGCTAGGTCGTTGTCGTGCACTCAGCTATGCCATTGGAGTTGATGGACTCACTTTATCTTCCAAGCCTTCCGTTGTTATCTTATTTAGATGGCCTTAAGCCATATTTATTGTATTAAGTTCTCTTTTGAGACTATCGATGTAATAAGTGTGTGATTGCTACTCTGTTATAAATCCTTCGAGTACTGTATGTGTCAGCATTACCGATCCAGGGATGACACTTATGCACAGAGATTTGACCGTCTGAGGTCGGATCGCTACAAGATGGTATGAGAGCACATGTTGACTGTAGGACGTGACCCATAGAAACTGGCAAGCCCATAGGAAAAGATTTTTCTCTACAACTTTCTTTTCAAAAGGATCTTTTACCTCCCTTCTTTTCTGAGCTTTATCAAAATATTCCCTTTTTAGTTGGACAATACCCTTTCCCCTTTTGACCACACGAAGATTCGACTGATGAGACCACTCCAAGAAGTACAAGATATCGGACAACTAAGACCACTTTGGAATGAAGAGGATTCTACCGTGCGTTATAATGGTTGAAGACTCCGAAGACTAGGAGAATTTGAAGGCTCTGAAAAATTTCCGGATTGGTATGACCTAGGAAGGCTACCCTGATAGAACTTGTCAGACTATTGAAGCTGTCAATACCCGAGATCAAGGTGTGTCGGAAAAAGACCGGAACATGAAGCGTAAAACTCAAAGTTTTGTCAAGAAAACCCTAAGGCAGGAGATATCAACTATGGAATGATAGTTCATGTCAATGACTAGGGCAGAAACATGGCTATCCGTGATGTTATCGCCCGCTTATGCTATTGTCACCGTGCTGAGTTAAGCATGCATTCCTTCGGATGGATTGGATGGTAGAAGGCTGATGGAGCATCTATCAGCAAAGGATACAGTTTTAACCTTAGCTGGTGTATCGCCAGGATCTAGAGAATTACATCAAGAAGATTAAGATGGATGCGCAGGAAGCCGTATTTGACAAGGAAGCATTTTGTGAAGAACTTAGGACCCAGAAGCTGAAGGAGCAAAACCTCGAGATACAGGAGATTCGTCAGGAACTGAAGGACAGTAGGACCGTGGCTCATGCCATGGATGTTGAAACCCAGAAGTTTGGAACGCAACTCCAGAACATTGAAGGACGTCACGAGACTCTTCGCGTCAACAGAGATGATCTGGCAAAAGAACTTGAGAAGAACAAGCACAATCGGAAGAAGCCATCGGAGACATGAACAAGACTTGAAGAGTTTGGTGACTTTGAAGATTTATTGACCTTTAGAAGACCATACCCATGTTATATACCTACGTTAGATGCGACGATTGTGAGCTGTCATTTGTTTGATGTTTTTCCAACAGCCACAAAATAAAAATCTGTCTTTTCAAAACTATTGTTTGTATTGTCTGTATCCCTCTCTATCTCTCCCATCTCACCGCAAACCCATGGACCCAATAGAGGATGAATGGAGATGAACTCACATTTTCGGGACCGATAAGTCAATTGGAGACGGACCAATGGATTCAGAACATGGAGGATCACATGAAGAATAACACTATAGCCGAAAAGGATATGGCCCAGCATGCACTTCAGTGCTTTGAAAGAGGTGCTGCTACTTGGTGGAGGATGTACCAAACCATCAATGGATGGCAAGGAGTAACCACTTGGAAAGAATTTAAGTTGACTCTGCTAAAGTCTCGGCTTGTGTCCTAGAATTTGAAGCCTTATGGAAATGATATGAAGAAACCTTGTGCATGCAAGCTCTGTGGAGAAATAGGACACAACCATAAGGAACACAAGGATGAATGCCCTCATTGTGAAGAAAGTCACCCAGAGGAAGAATGCCCCACTAGGCAGCTACCTTGTTTCTTGTGTGAAGGGACTACCCACTACCCTACTCAGTGTCACATTTACCCCATGGTACAAAGAACCATCCAGCAGAAGGAAGAAGCAATGAAAGGAGCCCTCATGGAAATTTTAGAAGAACTTGTGATGATGGAAGAAGTGGAGGACACAGCCGAAGAAAACCCAATTAAACCCTGCACCAAGTCATGCTATTCATGTGGAGAAGAAGGACACATCTCCCAAATTTTTCGGAATAGGGACCTAGTAGAATTCCCGACAGAGGAAGTAGAGTATGACCCACAGGAAATAGAAGCCCTGATTGGAACGGAAAAGTCCAGGAAGAGAAATAGATTGGATGCCAGGAAGGACCTGAGTCATATCACATGTTTTAGGTGCAAAGATTCAGGGCACTACTTTAGCGGTTGCCCAAAAAGGAAGCCGAGGACCCAAGGAGGCTATGTAATCACAAGGAAACCACGAGACTGGTCAGAAGTAATATGTTTCCGTTGTAATGAAGCAGGGCACTTTGCCAGAGATTGCCCCAAAGAGGAGGAGGCTTGTGTTAAATAGTTGAGTCTGTGAGAAATATAGAAGTAGTATGGGAACAATTCTTTTATATTGAGATGTTGAGTTGAGGCATGTAATGGAAATGCAGGAGATTGTAATAATTGGAGAATCAATAAAGTTAGCATTGTTGGTACTGATTTGGATTTTATGAGTTGTTACTCTATGAAGAAAGATTTTTGACCATTTTCGAGGATATGAGAAATACGGTCTATGGATGAATTTGGGCATTTTAAGGGTGGTAGTACCCTGCGAGGACATTTGACCCCTGGAGAAGATAATGACATTCCACGGAGTGGACTTTGGACAAGATAAGTACGAGTATCTCGATATGTGGGATACCTCAAGAGTATGAAGGGATGAAGTACTATTGGATATAGAGGAGGTATAATGTTGGTAATATGGAGCAATTGTAACTCCATGATGAGTCTGAGTAATACGTCTTAGTTTGATACAAATAGAAGGTAGGGAGACTGTACAATTGGATGGATTTAAGAATACTAGGAAGCTGGATGTTGGAATAATGATCAGTTGCCCACGATGATGAGTTCAAGGTTTACAAGTGATGAGATGGGCCATAACCCACAAGCCCCAGGACCTGCCAAGAAGCAAGCACACTCTTGCTGAAGGAAAAACCCTGGAAGAAGTTACGACTCTATCGACAGACGATCGTATAGGAGTAACGCAAAACCAGAGACTTGTGAAGAAACGATAGATGTTCGTTTGGCTTGCAGAATCCATGGATTTATCCGAACTTGGTTCGTCGACAAGAGAAATTCTGCAATGCTTGTGAGGATGACCGAGTGTTAGAATGCGAGATTCGCTAAACCATATACAAGGTAATGATTTGGGTGCGGGATGGATTGATCACCATACCGACTTACTCTTATTATTCGCCTTGCTATATGGGATGGTAAATCTGAGTGACTTACCCATAGTAGAGAGACGACGATCAAAACCTTGTTTAAACCTTAGCATGGTATGACAATTTTTCCCCTTGTACAAGGCAGCCGTTGCCAATCGTAGGCCATACGGTGAGAATGAAGCCCAGACCCGTTTTCTGCAGGGACCCAGTCAAATTGTTTGATGACTACCATGAGGTATCGATAGTTGTTTAGTATTGGTTGCAGACCTGTCAGCTAAGAAGACCCAGTCGCCGAAGAACCTTACCAAGATGAAAGGACAGAAGAATTGAGGAAAAAGTTATGCCACTACCGGAAGAGCCAGAGAGGGAATTATCCTGAAAATCTGAGAAGATCGACCGTGTCATCAATAAGGGTGGAGTATATAAGTTCTGATGGAACCGTAACCATGCTTCTAATGGTGGTAGCACCCCAGACCCCCTGTGACGATCGATGGATTTTGAGAAGACCCCCAAACCTAACCTATTTCTTTCTAGCCTCTCCGAATATCGAGGGCGAGATTCATTTTAAGGGTGGTAGGTTTGTAACATCCCAAAATTCTAAATTTTGGAATGTTATATTAAATAAATAGTTTTGATTGATTGTTTGATTGTGGTGTGGTTGCTTGTGTGAATTTGAGTGAAATTTGAAACTTTGAAAGTTAAATGAGAGGGAATGAAATGACTTTCCCAAACTTTCGCCTTGCATTTTATGTTCTCCATGAATTCCAATTTATTCCATCACAAAACCCTAGAGAGAAGATGACATGACTTCTTCCATTTAAATAAATGAAAAGGGTTTTTCAAAATATTTGAATTTCATTTGGAAAGATTTCAACTCAGAAACTTTATGCAACTCAATGATTTTCATGAGAGAAGATAAAATGACTTCTTCAAATCGTATGAAATATGAGTTGGAAGTTTCAAAGAATTAAAATTAAAAGTCCCTTTGAAATTATTTTTCAATTTGGAGTTATTTGGTTTTTTTAATTATTTTTCTCCAAAAATAAAATATATGGAAAATAGGGTAAAATGATTCCCTACATTAGAAAATTGGAGAAAAATGGGTTTCAAATCATTTTGGTATTTTAAAATACTTTCTTTGGTTTTTAAATAAATCAGTAGCACTATTTGCTTTATTTAAATTTCTGTGGAATTTATTTGCCGCTAAAAATATGTTCATGTTTTTGGATTTATTTTCCTGAAATTTTTGATATATTATATGTCAATGATTAATTTCTATTTCTTTCACCTTTGTATTAGTTTTAATCTTTGTTTACTTATTAAAAAAATCTGGCTGCAGCCCATCTGCCCCACCGGCCCACTAGACCACAGTGGCCTGCCCGCGCCGAAACCTCCCCAGCTCAGTCAATCGATCCCCTCTCTCGTTCCCTCCCTCGCTGACAACCGGGGCCCGCCCATTCTTCTTCCTCCCCACGACAGAAGAACGCTTGCATGTACACGACAACAAAAGCAACTCAAATCCTCTCGATTCGATCTGTGTTTTGCCCCTCCTGCACGACAAGCGCCCTATATATATATATTCATCTCCCTCGCCTCATCCGATTTTTGCAAAAATCTTCGTCTCGAGCCCCTCTTTCTGTTTAATCAACTAGAACCAGGTTTTGATAATTTAAAATTTGGTTTCAAGAAGATTTGAATTTGAGGTTCTTTTGACCGTAGTTTCAGTTCTGTAGCTCCGATTCGATTGATTCTTTTTGCGGATCGAATCTCTTCAGTTGAACTTTCAGATTTGATCTTCTTATTTGAGTTTTACCTGTGCATCTTTGCTTGATTGCTTATGTATGCTATTGTTTGTTTGCGATAGAATTCCCGGAGTGCGAAGCGTGCTACTACGAGTCTCTACGGTTTGCAGATCGTCAGCAAGGCAAGTAACACATTGATCATATTCTTTTAATACCCAGTTTTTATGCATTAGTTCACCCCTCAATCATTGCATGAGTAAGATATCTTAACATGTGGGTTTGGGAAGTAGATGATGAGGTAGAACCTATTGCCCTTTTATTATCAAACCCTTGGGAGTTACTTCTAGGTTATGCTTATATTGCCATGCTATGCTAGTAGACGTGGATTGGGTTGAGTGTATCCATGACAGATGTGAGGTTGTTAATTAATAGTTTACTTAAGGTGGCTACTTAAATACACATCTGGGTGGATTGGTTGCGGGCACCTGGAGAATCCAGTGTTGTCCTAGGATATCTCGGAGTACCCGTGTGATCATCCTATGGTTCGCCACCCAGGCTCAAAGGGATCATAAGATTATTCATGCTAGAAACTTCCGTGTGCAGCCACAAGCTATTATGGGCTCTAGCATAGTTGAGTATGTTGCATGACCTATTTCAGTGGTGGGCTAGCAGATGTAGGGGAAAGTAGGTGTAACTGTCCATCCAGAGTAAAGAGTTAATGTTTCTGAAAGACTGTGTCTCGGTCATCCGTTTCTCAAACACCATGTAGTGTGAGAAATCCAACGGAGGAGATCGAGTCTTGTGGGGAAAGTGCGCAAACCTCTGCAGAGCAAACTAATCATGGTTAGCCGTGTCCCCGGTTATGGACATCTTGAGTATCTGGTTCTTGGATTGTCATGTTGATCTCATCACTCTAAATTAATTTGTTGGGTTATTAATACTGCTTAATTGGGATTGAGTTGGAGGAACCCTCTCAATGTTTAACAACTACCATGATAGTTAAACAAATTATATTCCTTTGTTGTAGAAAAAATTGGCTTTCCGCAAAACCTTGTAACCATAGAGCCTCCACCAGCCATATATGCATGTAGTGATAGCTTTTATTCTGTTCATTGCTCTACTGTGTTACATTGCCAGCATATTCCATGTGCTGGCCCATTTCGGGCTGCAACATATCACGTTGCAGACTTTTCAGACGAAGAGTAAGGTGCGCTAGGTCGTTGTCACGCACTCAGCTATGCCGTTGGAGTTGATGGACTCACTTTATCTTCCAAGCCTTCCGCTGTTATCTTATTAGATGGCCTTAAGCCATATTTATTGTATTAAGTTCTCTTTTGAGACTATCGATGTAATAAGTGTGTGATTGCTACTTTGTTATAAATCCTTCGAGTACTGTGTGTGTCAGCATTACCGATCCAGGGATGACACTTATGCACAGAGAGTTGACCGTCTGAGGTCGGATCGCTACATTGCTACTTTGATAATTTGATATGTTGGTGGACCAGTGCTTAGGTGTTGTTCTTACTTGAACAAACCTCCTACTTATGGTTAACCCCCTGGGTGCTTTGATATGTTGGTTTTAGAGAATTTGTAGAGTTGGAATTAGATCAAACGGAGGAACGAGGGGCCCATAAGACACATGGGTGCGACCACCCCCTGGGCGCACCCATGTGCCTTGTGGCCTACTCCTTCGCCTTCTGGCCTCCTCCCAAAGCTTCTAGGGTCTCTTATGCCCAAAAAAAAATCGTCAAAAAGTTTTGTGACATTTTGACTTCGTTTGGTACTGATTTCCTCGAAAACCAAAATCTAGCAAAAAACAGCAACTGGCACTTGGCACCAAGTTAATAGGTTAGTCCCAAAAAGTGATATATAATTGCATATAAAACATCCAAGATTGATACTATAAAGCATGGAGCAATCAAAAATTATAGATACGTTGGAGACATATCATTTATCAACTTGCATCACAGCAAAATTCAATTGTCCATCATTAATGGCCGATTGTATCTGGCGTCGAAAAACATTGCAATCGTTAGTAGCATGAGAAAATGAATTGTGGTACCTACAGTAAGCACGCCGGTTTAGCTCCTCAAATGGTGGTATCGTGTGTGATATTCTAATCATCTTATCTTGCAAGAGAGCATCAAATATTTTATCGCACTTAGATATATCAAAAGTAAACTTCATCTCCTCATCACGATTCTTGTGAATCGGCTTAAGAGCATTGCATGTATAGGGTTTGGCCTTTGAGGACCAAATAAATTCAGTAGTATAGACGTCAACCTCATCGTCCGAATCATCATTGTATTCAACCATATGCATTCTAGGACGATCGGTTCTAGATCTATGAATGTCTTTACTTCGACTCTCTTGAGCCGAAGCTTTTTGCAAGACTTGGTTAATATAGAAAAACTCGTAACTTTCTAGCCTCTCTTCAGTATGATTTTTCAAGCCATTAAGAACAAGATCCGCCAAGTCTCTCTCGCTTATCACTAAGTTATAACATCGGTTTTTATATCTCTAAGTCTCTTGACATAATCGGTGACCAATTCGTCATGTTTTTGCCTAACCGATGTAAGATGAGACAACTTAAGCTCATTATCGCCGCTATAAAAGTGATGATGAAACTTTTGCTCTATTTGCGACCATAAGAGAATTGAACCATGCGGTAAAGCAGCAAACCATGAAAATGCAGTGCCAGTTAAAGATAAGGCAAATAAACTCACTTTCAATTCTCCTATGGAACCTGCTTCACCTAAGTGCATTACATAATGATTAGCATGTTCCCATGTTGTTTTCATGCCCTTTCCACTAAATTCAACACAACCAGGAGCCTTGTAACCTTGAGGGTACAAAACTGCGTCAAAGTGTTCAGGATAAGGCTTTTGATACACACAACTCGTTTTCGAAAGTTTCTAGAAACATCTTATGCAAATCCTCCATTAATTTGGATAAAATTGGATCCGAAGCAGATGAAGATGCTTGTGGCAATAACATAGGAGCAACCTAAGTACTAGCTAGTGGTGCAACCTGTCGGATGGGTGCGGAACCATAATTCGGCGGAAGACCAAACATGTTTGTGCCTGGGTGGTGTGACAAAGTGATTCGGCGTTGGCACCGAACTGGGCACACTCATAATAGGATTAGGATATGTAGGTGCAGCCACAAACTGGTTGGTTTGACTAGGGTAAAAATTCAATGGCATATTATATTATTGTTGCACAGGAGGTGCCGATGAAATAGCTAAATTTGGACTAGGGTTTTCAGATATACCAACAATACCACTAGATGACGGAGGCATATTTTTTCTGAGCATTAGCACTTGCTACGAAAGAATTGTATGTCATCACATTACCCTTACTAACAAGACCTTCAATCACAGCCACTTGCTGTGGATAAAAAACTTTACTCATGGTGATTTCATCTTGTTCATTAATGGGAGGAGGGAAATTCACGTTTCCAACCGAAGTGATGTCGCCTTGACGGTCCTTGTTGAAACCTGCAAGAAACGCCTCCAAATCCTCCTCCTCACACTTCTTCTTGAGTGCCTCAACAACCTCTTCACCTGCTTCTTGTGTGCTTCGTAGGCCTGGCGATGTTCCTCTGATAGTTCATCAAGATGGGGCTTGATGATGTTATCGTCGTCAATCTCTACGGAATTGGGAAGCTTGCCATTGTCGGTCATGATGGATGATGACGATGATTGCTCTGTTGTCCCCAGTGGAGTCGCCAAAAAGTGTATTCGCACATGAACACGTCACCGTGTACCTCCAACGCCAAGGCTGATGCACCGCAGCTCACGTCAAAGGAGACCCGCCTGGAAGCGTGGTACGCAAGCAATCCGACGGATGATTTTGAGGACCCAAAACCTCACACACCCAGGAGGGACCCTGTCTGGACGCACGACGGCTATGTGCCACCCAAGGTCGGTTCGCCCGCCCCTAGAGCCTCGAGGATAGCTGCCCTTCAACACGAAGAACAAAGGAAGAACGAGAGAGAAAGAACAAGGGAGAGATGTAAAAACTAAGGTAATAAGTAGTATATTGATTTGTCGACTGTGTGTTGTTCAATCGGTCGTAACCTCTCTTCTATGATGAGGCGGTTGGATTCCTGTACAAGAAAAGGACTAAAAATTTCGTCCAAAACGTCAAAAACCCTAACCTAACTCGGACAGGAAACTTTGGCAATTTTCCAGATCAACTCGGAGCCTCCAAGTGCTTTCGCTCGGTCTCACCGAGTGGACATGGCCAACTTTTTGTAATCTTTTGTATCTCACTCAAAATTTCCGAGTGGTTTTACTCGGTACCGAGTCAACTCGGTCTCACCGAATCAAATCAACTCGGTTGGTCCGAAATGACTGTGCAGTTTCTGTTTTGACCTTGTTTTGCCTCCACAGGTTGCATACGACCTTGGATTAAGACGGTTTATATATAGGAATCAACCATTTCGACGAGATGTACAACTTTCATGTTGAAACCTTTTCCATTAGAGGCTGTGTTAATTGAGTTTTTGGCCATTTTATAATCTGGTATCAGCATGAGCATCTCTCAAATTGTCACAACTTTTGCATCCGAACTCCGTTTTGGCCCATCTTCGTATTCATCTTGATCTTCTAGAATCGAGCCATCCAATGGTGACTTCCAATCATAAGTCTGAATTAATCTTGACATAGCTTTAAGCAACTTTTACGATTGTGCCACTTTTGAGCGTCAACAACTCCATCGACAAAACTTTTTGTTAACCAACTTTTTCTTCTTCTTTTTCTGTTTCTTTTAGTGTGACTAAATTTCCGAGTGTGAAGATGTTTGATGTCTTACTAGTTTGGCTTGCCTCCCTAGTTCTAGGCTCGGTGGGTTTAGTTGTGTCTTTTTCTAGTTCGAGCTGAGCATTCCTTGTCTCTCTGCTCTGGGTTCTTTGCTCATGCCTTCCTGCGTTCACGTCATGTTTTGTAACCCTCCTTTGTACTCAATTCTCTTTCTTCTATCAATAAAATGATACGCAAGCTTTGTGTATTCGCGAAAAAAGGTTAGAAGCACCCGTGTGCCCTGAAGTGAGTGATCTTAATCGACAACTTAAGCGCCGGTTTGTGTTTTTTTGTGCCTAATACATATTTTACAGGATTCACAATTTTTTTTCATGCCTACGCACACCCCCATCGTTCGCTAGTCTAATGGGTTGCCAGCCCATTCTTTCCTTCCTGGGTTTACGCTGATATTTTCAAATGATAAAGTTGGACTAAATTCTTTTTCGTTTTTCTTTCTATTTTCTGTTTCTCTATATTTTTCATTTTAATAAAAAATGCACAGTTTTATGAAAATCACGAAAAAAATTGAGTTCATGAAACTTTGTCAAATTCACGAACTTATATTCTAATTTGTAGAAGTGTAAAGTATTTGTGGATTTTCTATAGATTTTCTAAACTCCCTTCAAATTTTTGAATTTTTATTCCCGCACACATTTCTCAATTTTGAGAACTTTATTAAAATTAATGAAATTAATGAACTTTTTTTCAAATTCATGAACGTTTTCTAATATTTGAGTTTTTTTAAATCATGAACTTTTTTCCTTTTCGAATTATTTATTCAAATTTCTGAACATTTTTCAAGTTTACGAGGATTTGTTTTGTTTTTAAACTTTCTGAGGTTTTTTCTTTTTTAATTGCATGAATTTTTCAAACTCGTAATATTGTTTACATTCATGATATTTTTTTCCAAGTTCACAAACTTTTCTAAAGTTGATGAACTTTATTCACATTTTTTTATCAATAGTGTTATAATAAACTGGTTGTTTTTCCCTACCAGACCAACAACAGAAAAAATATAGAGGGCGTAGCGGCAAGCAGATGGCGCGAAGTTGGGCTGCGGCCCGCTAGCATGCAGGCGAGGGTGTAAACAGTTCTTCGTTTTTTCCTTGGTTCTTTTTAAATAATTTATTTTCTTTGTTTTTTTGCCTTTTCTGTTATTTCATTTTTCTTTTATATTTTTGTAAATTTATGTCCCTTTCTTATTTTTTTTATTTTGTTGTGGTTTACTAATTATTTTCTACTTTTGTTTCCTGTTTCTTTATTCTATGAGGTAAAATGTACATATTTTCTTAGCGCCACCTTAGAAAAATTAGATATGTCAATATTTTTATAAAAGTACAAAGGATTCTTTAAAAAGTAAAAAAAATAGCAACTTGAATATTTCCTTGAATGTACTCGAAACATTTTTGTTGAAAAGCATGAACCTGTATGAAAAGTACATGAATAATTTTTTCGAACACCTGTAACATTTATTCAGGGTGTGCGCATTTTTTATAGAATAGCATGGACATTTATTTAAAGTTCCTGAACATTATTTCGGTAGTGTGGTTTTTTTAGCAAAAGTATATGAACATGTTTGAATAATGTGAAGATTTATTCAAAATATCTAAAAAAAATTGTAAGAAATGTGAACTTTTTATTTAAAGTTCAAGATTTTTTTTTGAAACGGTGTGAACATTTTTTATTTTCTGAACCATGCAAGAGAGCTGCATGTGAAATACTCATTCGGCATCAGAATATAAGGCGTTTTTTGACACCGTGATAGTGCCAAAAAATGTCTTATATTTGATATATATATAGAGAATATATAGATATATGAGAAAAAAAAGGCAAACAACCCGTACATAATTCGGTGACCAAACAAGGTAACAACAACAACATAAGGAATAAGGCAAAACCAAATGTACAGGAGACAAAACCATCAACACTGATAACTAGGACACCTTGATGACTACAACACCAACATTGGGATGCAGGAGGAAGACAATGACATTGGTATTGCAACGCTACTTTCACACACAGGGAGCTCACGTGCCCATACACGAGCTTGCTCTCATGCATAACCAGTTTTTTTTTTTTTTTTGAGGGAACAACGTTGCACTTTATTCAAGAATGATGGTGGGCAGAACTTTTACCATATCATGCGGCTCAATTAGCCAAACATTCATGCCAAAATCTAATGAAAGAGAAAATTTGGCTAAACTATCCGCTTCAATATTCCTTCTTCTAGTTTCATGGATGCAATTACATGCATCAAATTCTCCCTTGTGAGCTTTGATCTCCATGACTATCATAACATTCCGTCCGCTCGTGTTTCCAGAGATATCCTTGATAGCCGAGGGGTACGTTGTCACAGAAATGATAATGCTTTTGACTGTAAGATCAAGAGCCAAGGTCCGTGCCTCCCTACATGCACAGCCAGATGGAGCCTAGAATCCTCTGACCCACTATTGTTGCAACCCAAAAGCTTTTAGAAACTTCATTGGCCCTCCGGCAATCGGAAAAACCTTGGCACGTGCCCAAGAAAGTCCATTGTCATGCTTCTCAGCAAGTATCAACGGAGACGCCACTATGGTAAAAATAAAAGCAACAAATTAATAGTTGTCGTTGACGCCCAGGTTCGACACCCATCTATTCGCGCCCTTGATCAGCTATTCTTCTCCAACATCAGAGACAACCTTGTGGACGCTTGCAAGGCGACCCTGAAGAAATTATTGTTAAAAACACGTAGCTTCACATTTAATTTGTTCGACCATGCGGTCCATCAAAGAGAAAATACCCTCGAAGGACCTCCTATTGCGCTCCTTCCAAATCGACCAAGCGACCAAGATGACCATGGTGTTGAGTCTGTTCCGAGCGCAAAAAGGTGCATTGTCATAGCGAAATCCCTATTGGACGCTCGTTGCATCATAATGTTGAGCAAACGAACACATGGATCGAGCGGGATCGCATTCATTGGGCCGGCCCAATTATGTGATTCGGTTTTATGAACCTTCTAGCAGTTCTGTCTAGTTTTACGGGTATTGAGAACCTTCCAGAAGGTTCTTTGAACCGGTTTTTTCTTTTTTTTTTCTTTTTCGTTTTTTCCCTTTTATTTTTCTCTTTTTATTTCCTGTTTGAACAAATGTTCAGAAATTTGAAAAATGCTCGCATTTTAAGTTTTTATACACAATTTTCGAAAATTTCAAAAAATGTTCCCATTTTAAAATTTTGTTTATTTTTCTAAATGTTTTGAAAATTTGTTTGCAATTTCAAAAAATGTTCGGAAACTTGAGAAAATGTTCCAAGTTTCTAGTTTTGTTCAAGAATTTTTAAATTTCTCACGTTTTTAAATTCGTTCCGAAATTCAACATAGTATGGGAATTTAAAAAATGTTTGCATTTTTCATAAATGTAAAAATTGCTTGGGAATTTCAATTAATGTTTCAGCCTTCAAAATTTGTTCACAAATTTTAAAAATCACATTTTCAAATTTTGTTCGCAAATACAAATAATGTTCACGATTTGGAAAAAATGTTCGTTATACTAAAAAAAATGTTCAACTTTTCATGTCTTTTCCTGTTTCTCAAAAAATGTTCACGTTTCTAGATTTTTTTTAGTTCAAAAACAATATTTATTAAATTTTGTTTCTCTTTCTTAAAAAAATGTTGGTGTTTCTGGAAAAAACTATTTTTTTCAAAGAAATAACGTTCGAAATTTGAAAATAAGTTGAAATCTAAGGCTAATAATTCACATCAATCCGGATGCCATATTGAACATGAAGTCGCAGGTAGTATAGTGGCTAGGGACGTAGTAAGTTGTTCCAATGTCCTTGGTTCGATCCTTTGCAGGCGCTTAGTACGGTTTTTTTGTAATCATCACATGTTTTCGTTCGTGCTTGCTGTAAGCTGGAACGGCCTAGTCTGGTGACCACCCTGTGCGGCGTGCGTCTGTTGGCTGCAACGCGCGTCACATAGGAGGTCCCTTGTCATAGTGCCAACCCACCAATCTTTTTTTTGCGGGGTACCAACCCACCAATCAACGGAGGGAGCAATCGTCAAAAGCCCAATCCAAGTTAAAATTTGACTACAAAGAATGCATTTTTTTTAAAATTCGGGAATATATTTTTTAATTTTGTGATTTCACAAATTCATGAAATTTTTAAAATTCGCAAAAAGAATTAAAATACATGAATATATTTTCAAATTCGTGAACTGTTTTCATATATGTGAACAAATTTTCAAATTCATGAGCTTTTTCACATGTGCAAAAAATTAAAATTCATGATTTTTTCTATTTTCGTGAACTTTTTCCAAATTCAGACATTTTTTTCAATTTTATTAACTCTTTTTAATTTTTGGTGATTTTTTCAAGTTTCTTGAACTTATTTTGGATTCATGATTTTTTGTTTTTTGATATTTTTCGAACTTTTCAATTCATTAAACCTTTTCAATTTGTTTGAACTCTTTCCGAAGTCAACGCTCGACGATAATTGGTCAAAGGTCCCAACGCAGTAGTCAACCGGTCCATCTGTTAGTGGTCAGCAGTCAAAGTCATCCAGTCAAACTATCTGCTACCGATCGAAGAAACAGTGCGACCGATCGAAGAAACAATTTTAGCGAACCTAATGGGCTTAATAGATGTAGCCCACTCAGTCGGGTAGTGGTGCCAGATCGAGAATTTGACGTTGAAGGCACCGAATAGGTGCTCTGGTGGCTGTTTGGAACATAATTCTCTCGAAGCTCTCTTCCCTCGCTCCCGCGAGCGACCGAGGGGATAACCCTAGCCGCCGGCGCCCGTTCCCCCTCCCTCCCCTCCCCTCCCTTCCCTCGCCGCCGCCTGTCCGCGCCGCCGGGCAAAGCCCGATGGGTGTTGGCGGCGACGGGGCCCTTTCTCTCCCCGCCCGTGGGGGCTTGGCGCGGCTGCGCGGCTGTGCTCGGCGGCAGTGTTGCGGAGCCGCATGCCAGGCGTGGAGGGCCAGACGTGGTGGTTCCAGGCGGTTGCGTGCCCGGGGTGGGTGCGGCGGCTTCGGTTGGATCTGCCCCGCGGGCGCGCGGGCTGCGGCGGCTCTGCTCGAGGCGGGCCTGGCGGCCGTTGGGTAGCTCAGGCGATGGTCGACCCTCTCTTCTCTGCTCTTCGGCTGGTGCGTGTGGCAGACGGTGGCGGCTGGCTGGTGGATGTCGTGACTCGGCGGGGGTGCCGTTGGCTGGCCGGTGGTGGTGGGGGCGAACCGGGGAGGGAGGTAGGGGGCCTCCTGACCGTGTCGATGTCTCGGTGGTCCTTGTCCCCGGTGGAGCGGTGCGGTCGCTGCGGCGAGGTCGAGGCTGGCGGCTGCCGGCGCCCCTCCCCTGCCTGGATCTGGCTGGCTGGGCCTCCTTCCCACCAAAAGGTCCGTTTTGGGGTTGAAGGAGGTGCCTTCTCCTCTCACTCGTCGGTGGCGTCCATTAGCCGCCGTGGTAGTTGCGGTGGGGTCTTGGATGCTGGGGCGGCGGCCTCGATGGTGGTGGTCGCGCTGCTTGTGGGCGGGGTGCGTGGCTCAGGTGTGGGCTGGTCGCTATGGACGTTTGGGCGGCGTGGCGGCCGGTGCTTCGACGAGCGGTGATGTTTCGAAGGTGGAGGGTGCCTGCCAGGAGAGACCCCGTCGTCGGCTTCCGCGGGCGCCGTCTCCTTCCTGAAGGCGTCGTCGTGGCTACTCTCCTCCTTTGGATGGTCCAGGTGAAAACTATGATCCTTTGGATCGGGCGGCGACGGCGCTCCGGCGTCGTTCTTATTCTTGAAGGCGCCGTCTTAGAGGCCTCCTTTCGCCGAGCTCAGCTCGGTGGCTGTTCCTGTACCTATTGTATCCGGCCTTGGGTGTGCTGTGTGGTGGTGTGGTGTGGTGTGGAGTTGAGTGTTTGCGATGATTGCAATCGATGATGGTTGCTTTATATATAAAGCAGGAGGGAACCCTTTTTCGGTAATAGGTGCTCTGGTCAGCTCTTCAAACTCACAAAAGCGGATCAGTTTGGGAGTAGTTTAGATGTGGATGGGGCCGTGCTTTTGAACATGGTTTTTTTACACAGTACAGACGCAAGCGCTCATATACATGCGCATACACTCATCCCTATGAACGCGCGCACACACACCCTACCCCAATGAGCACCTCTGAAAGTCTGAGCCGACATATCATCTTGAAATTTACGAAATCATTGTAGGCACCTCGTCGTCGACGAGAACGTCTCCTCCCACTGAATGCGCATCGCCGAAAATCCTGAAATAAATCCAGAAATAAGTGCGAGCACCAGGACTTGAACTCTATTGGGCTGGGATACCACAATCTCTCTAACCATCCAACCATAAATTGGTTCGCACTTTTGAGCATGGTTATAACGGTTTTCATTCAGTTTTTCACGAATTAGTTGAGCAATTCTTTTCTTCTTAACTAATGAATGAGAGAAAGCTTTTACCTTCGTTTCACGAAAACAAAACTCACAAGAACAGAAAACGCAACAAGAGCTATGTGGGAGCCCACACTGTCATCCGCCCAAGATCACCAAATTGCCTGAGCAGAGATGCAGAGAGGAAGCCCATAAAAGCAAAGCAAACTCTGTAAGTCAAAATGGACGAGAGACGACCAGAGGACTCCAAAGACCACGAGCAAATGTCGGCTTGATCAGCATTAAGCCGGACACCGCTAATGGCATCCCACGGTTTAGTAATTGTAGTAGGAGCTCTAAAGTCCTGTAACCAACGCCCTCCCTCACGCGCACAAGCAAGAAACCAATCAAGTATATTTTATATGATCCTTCACAAGATCGGGAACCAAGTCATCCAGGGAGGTACCATGAAGCCATATGCATCATACCGAAACAGCATGTGACCATTTTTTTTTCGAATACGCACGAATGTGCGTATTATATATTAATAAAAGGAAAAGGGAAGAGCCCATCCGCAAATATTTACATGGTGTTTACAATAACGCGTTCCACTGCAAGATCCCCTAGGTGGATTACTCACCCTCTGCCCACCCATCTACTCCTACACGAAGAATCTGAAGATCAGTGTGCAGGATGCCTGCCCGCTTCCAGATCGCGCCTTCTGATTATATCCTCCGTAGCACATGTCGCACGTCCGGACTTTTCCCTTCAAACACAATTGAATTCCGATGCTTTCATAACTCCCACATGACCAGTACCTGGATGGCGCGTGCTGTCTTGGCATATCTTCCAACATGTGTTGCTCATGTGCACCATGTCAGTAGCTCCTCTCCCTGCGATGGTGCTAGGCCGATCATACCCACAATTAGGCCTACCTTGGTCCACACTTCTCTCGCAAATACACATTCGGTCAGGAGGTGGTTAATAGTTTCGTCCTCTTGGTCACAGAATGGGCAATTGTCCTGATGTGGAAGCTCTTGATGACCCACAAGTATAGGGGATCTATCATAGTCCTTTCGATAAATAAAAGTGTCGAACCCAACGAGGAGCAGAAGTAAATGACAAGCGGTTTTTAGCAAGGTATTCTCTGCAAGCACTGAAATTATCGGTAACAGATAGTTGTGTGATAGGATAATTCGTAACGGGTAACAAGTAACAAAAGTAAACAAGGTACAGCAAGGTGGCACAATCTTTTTTGTAGCAAAGGATAAGCCTGGACGCACTCTTATATAAAGCAAAGCGCTATCGAGGACACATGGGAATTGTTGTCAAGCTAGTTTTGATCATGCTCATATGATTCGCGTTCGTTACTTTGATAATTTGATATGTGGGTGGACCGGTGCTTGGGTGCTGCTCTTCCTTGGACAAGCCTCCCACTTATTATTAACCCCTCTCAAAGCATCCGCAACTACGAAATAAGAATTAAGGTAAACCTAACCATAACATGAAACATATGGATCCAAATCAGCCCCTTACGAAGCAACACATAAATAGGGTTTAAGCTTCTGTCACTCTAGCAACCCATCATCTACTTATTACTTCCCAATGCCTTCCGGCCCAAACAATGGTGAAGTGTCATGTAGTCGACGTTCACATAACACTACTAGAGGAAAGACAACATACATCTCATCAAAATATTGAACGAATACCAAATTCCCATGATTACTTATAACAAGACTTCTCCCATGACCCCAGGAACAAACGTAACTACTCACAAAGCATATTCATGATCAAGATCAGAGGAGTATTAATTATCATTAAGGATCTGAAAATATAATCTTCCACCTGATAAATCAATTAGCATCAACTACAAGGAGTAATCAACACTACTAGCAACCCACAGGTACCAATCTAAGGTTTTGAGGCAAAGATGGGATACAAGAGATGAACTAGGGTTTGAGAGGGGATGGTGCTGGTGAAGATGTTGATGGAGATTGACCCCCTCTCGATGAGAGGATCGTTGGTGATCACGATGGCTTCGATTTTCCCATCCCGAAGGGATGTTTCCCCGACAGAACAGCTCCGCCGGAGCCCTATATTGGTTCCGCCCAAGTTCCGCCTCGAGACGGCGACGCTTCGTCCCGAAAGCCTCCTTCTTATTTTTTTCCAGGTCAAAACACACCATATAGTAGAAGATGGGCGTCGGGGGCCTGCCAGGGGCCCACAAGGACGGGGGCGTGCCGAGGGGGTAGACCGCGCCCTCCACCCTTGTGGCTAGCTGGTGGACCCCCTCTGGTGCTTTCTTCGCCCAATATTTTTTATATATTCTGAAAATATTCTCCGTGAAGTTTCAGGACTTTTGGAGTTGTGCAGAATAGGTCTCTAATATTTGCTCCTTTTCCAGTCTAGAATTCCAGCTGCCGGCATTCTCCCTCTTCATGTAATCCTTATAAAATAAGAGAGAAAAGGCATAAGTATTGTGATATAATGTGTAATAACAGCCCATAATGAAATAAATATCAATATAAAAGCATGATGCAAAATGGACGTATCAACTCCCCCAAGCTTAGACCTTGCTTGTCCTCAAGCGAAAGCCGATATCGAAAAATATGTCCACATGTTTAGAGATAGAGGTGTCGATAAAATAAAATACGGACATGAGGACATCATGATCATCTTTAGACCAGCAACAATACGTTGTCATATAATTTCTTATGCTAAAGTAACAATTAATTCACAAGGTAGAGCATGAATAAAAAACTTCATTGAAAACTAGCAAAGTATGATCTCAGTCATTGAAGCAATTGCAATTTAGCATAACATCGAAAAGAGTCAATATAAGAGCTTTTCAGCAAGTCCACATACTCAACTATCATTTAGTCTTTCACAATTGCTAACACTCACGCAATACTTATGGGTTCAAAGCTTCAATCGGGGACAGGGAAAGATAGGGGCTTATAGTTTCGCCTCCCAACCTTTTACCTCAAGGGTAATGTCAACAATAATACTTTATGATAACCTACATCCGAGTGGATATATATATATCCAGATCTCTCCAACATATAGTGCTTGCCAAAGGAAAAAGTGTAAAGAGGAAAGGTGATGATCACCATGATTCTTGTATAAGGGGAGAAGGTAAAAATAAAAGATAGGCCCTTCGCAGAGGGAAGCAGAGGTTGCCATGCGCTTTTATGGCTGGATGCACGAAATCTTAATGCAAAAGAACGTCACTTTATATTGCCGCTTGACCTTTATTATGGAGTCCGCCGCTTTTATTTCTTCCATATCACAAGTTCGTATAAAGCTTATTTTCTTCACACTAATAGATCATACATATTTAGAGAGCAATTTTTATTGCTTGCACCGATGACAACTTACTTGAAGGATCTTACTCAATCCATAGGTAGGTATGGTGGACTCTCATGGCAAAACTGGGTTAAGAGATGTTTGGAAGCACAAGTAGTATCTCTACTTGGTGCAAAGAATTTGGCTAGCATGAGAGGGAAAGGCAAGCTCAACATGTTGGAGGATCCATGACAATATAACTTCTATTCGGATATAGGAAAACATAACCCATTATGTTGTCTTCCTTGTCCAACATCAACTTTTTAGCATGTCATATTTTAATGAGTGCTCACAATTACAAAAGATGTCCAAGATAGTATATTTATATGTGAAGCCTCTCTTTCTTTATTACTCCCTATTAATTGCAACAATGACCAAAACTATGTTTGTCAACTCTCAATAACTTTTATTCATCATACTCTTTATATGTGAAGTCATTACTTCCCATAAGATCAATATATGATCTTTTATTTCTTTTTTATTTTCCTTAATTTATTCCCTCAAGATCATAGCAAGATAGAAAAGCCCTCAACTCAAAACTACTCTTTATTATATATAACTCAAGGACTCGATTACATAGATAGAGATTGAAACAAATTCAAAGCTAGATCATACTAAAAACTTCTATTCTACCAGATCAAGATATAACCAAAAGGATCGAACTAAGAAAAACGATAAGGATAAAGGTGTGATGGTGATACGATACCGGGGCATCTCCCCCGAGCTTGGCAGTTGCCAAGGGGAGTGCCCATACCCATGTATTTATGTCTCTTTCTTCGGAGGTGGTGATGTGATATTCTTGGTGATGATGCCCCTTAAGATGCGATTCTCCTCCTCGAGCTTATTCTTTTGTTGCTTAAGATCCATTATTTCCTTGCGAAGTTTACCCATGACGCCTAGAGCTCCAATCACCCAAGGATGTTTCATAGCTGGGAGAAAAACTAACACTCCTTTTCATATTTTCATAAGAGAGAAATCTAGCATTAGGAGGGATGACTGAGTTTGGTATTAATGAGCTCTGAAGTTCCTCCAACATGAATCCAGCTTGAAGACGGGAGGTAACTTCCTGATCCTCCTCCATGGCATCTACTCTTTTCAAGTCAGCCTCCATCTCTTCCTCCGTTGCTTGCCCGGAGTGGTTAGCTCCGTTGTATGCTCTTGGGCCCGGTGTCGGCTGAGATACACGACTCTCCACGACCGACTCTTGCGAAGACATCTTGGTCCAAATCTGCTGTAGAAACAACTCAAAACGAAAACAGGGGATTTTGTCGTGGTACGGTGGTCAAAACCTTCGGGACAATATATAATGATTTTTTACCGACCATAAGAAGTATCGTGCAAGAAAACGGAGTCCGGAGGGCACACGAGATGGCCACAAGGACGGGGGGAGCGCCCAGGGGGTAGGGCGTGCCCTCCACCCTTGTGGTGGCCTCGTGTCTCTTTCGGACTACTTTTAATTTTTCCTAATTTTTTAAATATTCCAAAACGGAGAAAATTTGCTATTAGAACAGTTTTGGAGTCGGTTTACTTACCGTACCACGTACCTATTCCTTTTTGGAGTCTGAAACATTCTGGGAAGTGTCCCTTATGTACTCCTCAGGTGTTACGGTGTCAATTATATTGGTTTCAACATTTATGGGAGTACCTGAGATATAATGTTTGATTCTTTGACCGTTTACCACCTTCGGATTTGTGCCTTCGGCGTTGTTGATTTTGATGGCACCAGAACGATAGACCTCCTCGATAATGTAAGGACCTTCCCAATTAGAGAGAAGCTTTCCTGCAAAAAATCTTAAACGAGAGTTGTATAGCAAAACATGATCACCTACATTAAACTCACGCTTTTGTATCCTCTTGTCATGCCATCTTTTAACCTTTTCTTTAAACAATAGCATTCTCATAGGCTTGGGTTCTCCATTCATCAAGTGAGCTTATGTCAAATAACCTCTTCGCACCGGCAAGTTTAAAATCATAATTGAGCTCTTTAATAGCCCAATATGCCTTATGTTCTAGTTCGAGAGGTAAGTGACATGCTTTTCCATAAACCATTTTATACGAAGACATACCCATAGGGTTCTTATACCCAGTTCTATAAGCCCATAATGCATCATCAAGTTTCTTAGACCAATTCTTTCTAGATCTATTAACAGTCTTTTCTAAAATCAATTTAATCTCTCTATTGCTCAATTTACTTGGCCACTAGACTGAGGGTGATATGGGGATATAATTCTATGGTTAACATCATACTTAGCAAGCATTTTACGGAAAGCACCATGAATAAAATGTGAACCACCATCAGTCATTAAATATCTAGGGACTCCAAACCTCGAAAAATAACTTTTTTAAGCATCTTAATAGAAGTGTTATGATCAGCACTACTAGTTGGAATAGCTTCTACCCACTTAGTAACGTAATCAACACCAACTAAAATATGTGTATACCCATTAGAGGAAGGAAAAGGTCCCATATAATCAAAGCCCCAAACATCAAATGGTTCAATAACAAGTGAATAATTCATAGGCATTTCCTGACGTCTACTAATATTGCCAATTATTTGGCATTTATCACAAGACAAGACAAACTTACGAGCATCCTTGAAGAGAGTAGGCCAATAAAAACCAGATTGCAATACCTTATGTGCAGTTTTATCTCCAGCGTGGTGTCCGCCGTAAGACTCGGACTGGCACTTGCGTAGGATCTGTTCCTGTTCAGGCTCAGGTACACAACGTCTAATAACACCATCTACTCCTTCTTTATAAAGGTGTGGGTCATCTCGAAAGTAATGTCTTAAATCATAGAAAAACTTTTTTTTGCTGGTATGTGAAACTAGGTGGTATAAATTTTGCAACAATGTAATTAGCATAATCAGCATACCATGGAGTATTACGTGAAGCATTTATGATAGATAATTGTTCATCGGGAAAGCTATCATCAATAGGCAGTGGGTCATCAAGAATATTTTCTAACCTAGACAAGTTGTCGACAACGGGGTTCTCAGCTCCCTTTCTATCAATAATATGCAAATCTAATTCTTGTAGCAAGAGAACCCATCTAATAAGTCTAGGTTTAGCATCTTTCTTTTCCATAAGATATTTAATAGCAGCATGATCAGTGTGAACAGTTACTTTGGAATCAACAATATAAGATCTGAACTTATCACAAGCAAATACAACTGCTAAAAATTCTTTTTCAGTAGTAGCATAATTTCTCTGGGCATTGTCTAGAGTTTTACTAGCATAATGAATACCATTTAATTTCTTATCAACTCTTTGCCCTAGAACAGCACCAACAACATAATCACTAGCATCGCACATAATTTCAAAGGGTAAATTCCAGTCAAGTGGCTCAACAATAGGTGCATAAATCAAGGCTTTCTTAAGTATTTCAAATGCTTCTACACAATCATCATCAAAAACAAAAGGAACATCTTTTTGTAAGAGATTAGTGAGAGGCCTAGAAATTTTAGAGAAGTATTTAATAAATATCCTATAGAAACCAGCATGACCAAGGAAACTTCTTATACCTTTGATATCTTTAGGACATAACATCTTTTCAATAGCATCTACTTTAGCTTTATCAACTTCAATACCTCTTTCAGAAATTTTATGCCCCAAGACAATACCTTCATTAACCATGTAGTGGCACTTCTCCCAATTCAAGACAAGATTAGTTTCTTCACATCTCTGCAAAACTCGATCAAGGTTGCTTAACCAATCATCAAAAGAAGTTCCGTACACGGAGAAATCATCCATGAAAACCTCAACAATCTTTTCACAAAAATTAGAGAATATAGCAGTCATACATCTTTGAAAGGTAGCAGGTGCATTGCATAAACCAAAAGGCATACATCTATAAGCAAAGGTACCGAAAGGGCAAGTAAAAGTGGTCTTCTCTTGATCATCTTTTGACACAGGTATTTGAGAGAAACCAGAATAACCATCTAGAAAGCAAAAGTGTGTATCTTTGGATAGTCTTTCTAGCATTTGATCAATACTAGTAGCTTTATTCAATTTGCGAAAATCAATTACCGTTCTATAACCTGTAACAATTCTTTGTGGAATCAATTCATTCTTATCAATAGGAACAACAGTAATACCTCCTTTCTTAGGGACACAATGAACATGACTTACCCATTTACTATCAGCAATAGGATAAATTATACCTGCCTCTAGAAGCTTTAGTATTTCATTTCTACCACTTCTTTCATTTTGGGATTCAACCTTCGTTGGTGATTGATACGTCTCCAACGTATCTACTTTTCCTAACGCTTTTCCTCTTGTTTTGGACTCTAATTTGCATGATTTGAATGAAACTAACCCCGGACTGACGTTGTTTTCAGCAGAACTACCATGGTGTTGTTTTTGTGTAGAAATAAAAGTTCTCGGAATGGAACAAAAATTGGCGAGGATTTTTTATACAATAAAGGAGAATTTCTAGAGCTAAGAGTCACCTAAGGGGGGCACCTGGGTGGGCACAAGCCACCATGGCGCGCCTGCCCCCCCACGCGCGCCCAGGTGGGTTGTCCCCACATCGTGGCCCCGCAGACCCTGAAACCGATCCTATAAAATCCCATACTGCCAGGAAAAAATTAGGGAGAAAGAATTATCACGATCCATGAGACGGAGCCGCCGTCACCTCCTGTTCTTCATAGGGAGGCCAGATCTGGAGTCCGTTTGGGGCTGCGGAGAGGGGGTCTTCGTTCTTCGTCATCACTAACCCTTCTCCATCGCCAATTCCATGATGCTCCCCACCGGGAGTGAGTAATTCCTTTGTAGGCTAGCTGGTCAGTGAGGATTTGGATGAGATTCATCATGTAATCTAGTTAGTTTTATTAGGTCTTGATCCCTAGTATCCACTATGTTCTGAGATTGATGTTGCTATGACTTTGCCATGCTTAATGCTTGTCACTTTGGGCCCGGGTGCCATGATTTTAGATCTGAACCGTTTATGTCATCACCATTATATCCATGTTCTAAATCTGATCTTGCAAGTTATAATCACCTACTACATGTTATGATCCGGCAACCCCAGAGTGACAATAGTCGGGACCACTCCCGGTGATGACCGTAGTTTGAGGAGTTCATGTATTAACCGTGTGTTAATGCTTTGTTCCGGTTCTCTATTAAAAGGAGGCCTTAATATCCCTTAGTTTCCTTATGGAACCCGCTGCCACGGGAGAGTAGGACAAAAGATGTCATGCAAGTTCTTTCCATAAGCACGTATGACTATTTACGGAATACATGCCTACATTATATTTATGAACTAGAGCTAGTGCCGTATTACCCTAGGTTATGACTGTCACATGATGAATATCATCCAAAAAAAATTACCGATCCAATGCCTACGAATTTATCTTATATTGTTCTTGCTAAGTTACTACTGCTATCGTTACTATTGCACTTGCTACAAAAATACTGCTATCACTGTTACCGTTACTATTGCTGCTGTCACTACTATCAAAACTATCATATTACTTTGCTACTGATCACGTTGCTGCAGATAATTAATCTCCAGGTGTGGTTGAATTGACAACTCAGCTGCTAATACCTTCAAATATTCTTTGGCTCCCCTTGTGTCGAATCTATAAATTTGGGTTGAATACTCTACCCTCGAAAACTGTTACGATCCCCTATACTTGTGGGTTATCAAGACCTTTTTCTGGCGGGGTTGCCGGGGAGCATAGCTTATTTGGGAATATTATCAATCTATCACTATGAAGAATCTGAAGGATGCTAAGACTAAGATTTATCCCTCTAAGACGAGGGGAGGTAAGGAACTGACATCCAGTTCTGCTTTAGATTCACCTTCTGTTATAAGTAAACTTGCAACACCACCACATTCTATTAATCCTGATATGTCGCTAGTTGTTGATGATGCTACTTCTGCTATGAATGATACTTATGATGATGCTAGTACCTTGCTTTATGATGATGATGTGCCACTTGGTGATTTTCTTGATGAACAAATTGCTACAGTAAGACAACATGATGTTGTTTCTGATGATGAGCTTGAAATTGAAAACATTGAAACACCTGCTCGAACTAGCCTTCCTAGATATGAATTGCCTAAGGTACCGGAAGGTTATGTTATGAATGAGGAGACAACTAGAGATATTCTTGCTTGTAAGGATAGAGATGATCTAGAGAAATTATTATGCAAGTATAAAGAAAAATCTCTGAATGCTAGAATGCAATATGATCCTAAGTTTGCTACCTCACCTATCTTTATTGATGATAAGGATTATGATTTCTCTGTCGACCCAGAGTTAATTACTTTGTTTGAATCTGATCCTTTCCATGGTTATGAAACTGAAACTGTTGTGGCACATCTTACTAAGTTGAATGATATAGCCACCCTTTTTACTCATGATGAGAAGACTCGCTATTACTTTATTCTCAAATTATTTCCGTTCTCATTAAAGGGTGATGCTAAATCTTGGTACAATACTCTTGCTCCTGGTTGTGTGCGTAGTCCCCAGGATATGATTTATTACTTCTCTGAAAAATATTTCCCTGCTCATAAGAAACAAGCTGCTTTACAGGAAATATTTGACTTTGTGCAAATTAAAGAAGAGAGTCTCCCACAAGCTTGGGGGAGGCTTTGCCAACTACTTATTGCTTTGTCTGATCATCCTCTTAAGAAAAATGTAATACTTGATATCTTCTATAGTGGACTAACCGATGCTTCTAGGGACTTCCTAGATAGTTGTGCTGGTTGTGTTTTCAGGGAACGAACTATTGGGCAAGCTGAAGAATTATTGAATAACATATTGAAAATTATTATGATTGGACTCTTCCTGAACCACCGCCTAAACCCACTCCTAAGAAGAGGGGTATATTATATCTCAGTCTTGAAGATATGCAAGACTCAAAGAAATCTATGAAGGAAAAAGGTATTAAGGCTGAGGATGTTAAAAATTTACCTCCTATTAAAGAAATACATGGGCTTGATACACCACCACTACCTAAGGTGGTAGAGGTAAATTCTCTAATGAAATTTAATGATAATGATAATCCTCACAATATGCACCCTAGTCAATGCCTTTATGAGTTTGAAAACTACATTATAAAACAAGATCACTTCAATGCAAATGTTATGAAACAATTGAAATACAATTCTGATATGATTGCTCGCTTGAGTGACTTGTTATTTAGAATCTCAAATGATGTTAGATGTGTGGGAAAGCATGCTTCTATGGCTCAAACTCAGTTAGAACAAGTTGCTAAAATCTCAAAGAGAGTTGCTTGATGAAATGAATAATAATATCAATGACTTTGCTGTTAGAGTAGCAACTAGAGGAGGTAAAATGACTCAGGAACCACTTTATCCTCATGGACACCCAAAGAGAATTGAACAAGATTCACAAAGAGCTAACTCTGATGCATGTAGTCCTTCTAAAAAGAAAAAGAAGAAGAAAAATGATAGGACTTTGCATGCCTCTAGTGAACCTGAAGTAGAAAAACCTCCTGATAATGATAATGAAATTTCTATCTCCGATGCTGAAACTCAACCTGGTAGTGAACACTCACCTTCTGATAATGAAAAAGATAATGATGAGGTTCATGAAAATACTCAAACAAATAGTAAAGAACCAGACAATGATGTTGAGATAGAACCACTGGTTGATCTTGATAACCCACAACCCAAGAATACAAGATATGACAAGAGACTTTATTGCTAGAAAACACGGTAAAGAAATAGAACCATGGGTTAAAACCCCTATGACTTTTCCACCTAAGTCAACTAAAAAGAAAGATGATGAAGAATTTGAACGCTTTGCTGAAATGCTGAGGCCAGTCTTTTTGCGTACTCGCTTGACTGATATCCTTAAAATGCCTCCTTATGCAAAGTACATGAAAGACATCATCACAAATAAGAGAAAAATACCAGAAGCTGAAATCTCCACTATGCTTGCTAATTGTACTTTTAAAGATGGAGTACCTAAAAAACTTGAAGATCTGGGAATACCAACTATACCTTGCTCTATCAAGAAGAATTATGTCAAAACTGCTTTATGTGATTTAGGAGTTGGTGTTAGTGTTATGCCTTTATATTTATATAAAAGACTTGATTTGAATAAGCTCACACCTACTGAAATATATTTGCAAATGGCTGACAAATCAACTGCCACACCTATCGGTATTTGTGAGGATGTTCCCGTTGTTTTTGCTAATGTTACTATTTTGACTGACTTTGTTATACTTGAGATGCCCGAGGACGACAACATGTTGATTATCCTTGGTAGACCCTTCTTGAATACTGCAAGGGCTGTTATTGATTGCAATAAAAGCAAGGTCACTTTTCATATCAATGGTAATGAGCATACGGTGCATTTTCCGAAGAAACAATTCCAAGTGAATGGTATTAACGTTATTGAAAAATCTCAGACAATCACTATTCGAAGTTTTCAACTACCTCTACCTACTGTTAAAAAGAAATATGAAATGCTTATTGTTGGGGAAATGCATATCCTCGTTGAGGTAACTTAGTGATTTACGGAAGTTCTTCGGTTTCATGCTAATCGAAAGTGGTCGTTAATAAGACCTGACCAACCTTATTAATGGATCATTTTTTAGAGGTATGAAGTTGATGAATTTAGTAAGCACTACCTTCTGTCCCTACTTTTTGTTTTCTGTTTTTATTAGTTAAATAAAATATAATGCCATGTTTTGTCTGTTTTCTGAATTTCCCATGCAATAAAAAGACCCAAAAATAAAAGCTCTCAAAATGCTCTGAAAATTTAATATGATTTTTTCTGAATATTTAAGAATTTTTGGTGCAAATAACATTAGAGGGAGGTGCACCAGGTGGGCACAACCCACCTGGGCACGCCAGGACCCCCAGGCGCGCCCTGGTGGGTTGTGGTCCGCCCGTGGGCCCCCTCACTTATCTCTTTACACCACATCATCACCTACCTCGAGAAAAAAAATCACCTTTGCTCTCTCTCTCTCCCCCATGTTCTTGCTCCCAAACCCGCGGATTTCGATCTCTTTGCTCGAAGCTCCGTTTTCGAAACTGTTTCGGGGGATTGTTGCTTGGTATGTGATTCAACCGTTTGTCCAATTAGTTTTCGTTCTAGTGGTGTTTATTTTGAATAATTAGCTACTCTTGGTGTTGTTGTAGATGAGCTTGCATGTTAAATTCTTAGAGTTCTAAGTAGTTTGAATGCTTGCTATGGCCTCTATGTATCCCTATGAGTAGTTGCTATCAATTTTGTGAAGTTTTGTTGAGAAAAATTTGTGGACTAAAAATTTCAGAATTTTTGTTCATCGGAAAAGGATGAATATCTTTAGGAAGTTGATACGTCTCCAACGCATCTATAATTTATGAAGTATTAATGCTGTCTTATTATCATTCTTGGATGTTTCACAATCATTTTATAGCAACTTTATATCATTTTTTGGGACTAACCTATTGACCCACTGCCCAGTGCCAGTTGCTATTTTTTGCTTGTTTTTTACATCGCAGGAAGTCAATATCAAACCGAGTCCAAACACCACGAAACTTTTTGTGGATTTTTTATGGACCAGAAGACCACCAATGGGCCAGAGCAGCACCTCGGGGGTGCCCCAAGGGGGGCACAACCCACCAGGGCGCGCCTGGGGGCCCAGGCGCGCCCAGCTGGGTTGTGCCCACCATGGTGGCCTCCCGCACCCCCTCTTTACCCTATAAATTCCCAAATATTCCGAAAACCCTCGGGGTTAACCTAGATCAGAAGTTCCGCCGCCGCAAGGATCTGTAGCCACCAAAAACCAATCTAGACCATGTTCTGGCACTATGCCGGAGGGGGAAATCATCACCGGTGGCCATCTTCATCATCCCGGCGGCCACCACGATGAGGAGGGAGTAGTCCACCCTCGGGGCTGAGGGTTTGTACCAGTAGCTATGTGTTTAATCTCTCTCTCTCTCTCTCGTGTTCTTGAGATGTCACGCTCTTGATGTATCGCGGGCTTTGTTAATATAGTCGGATCATATGGTGTTTTCCCCTCTCTATCTTGTTGTGATGAATTTAGTTTTTCCCTTTGAGATTTTGTTGTTATCGATTGAATATTTTTATGGATTTGAGAGCACTTGATATATGTCTTGCATATGAATACTCGTGGTGACAATGGGGTATCGTATTGATTCACTTGATATATGTTTTGGCACTCAACTTGCGGATTCCCGAGGTGACATTGGGGTAATCTACGCATAGGGTTGATGCACGTTCTTATCTTTGTTTCTCCAGTAGAAATCTTGGGGCACTCTTTGAGGTTCTTTGTGTTGGATTGAGTATTAGGAATCTGAAATTCTTTGGTGTTATTTTAGTATGAACTCTTGGGTAGATCGATCGGAAAGAATAGCTTCGAGGTGGTTTCGTACCTACAAATAATTTCTTCTTATGTTCTCCACTAGATAGGAACTTTGGAGTGATTCTTCATCACACTTTGAGGGGTGGTTATATGATCGTGATCCAATTATATTAGCACCGTCGAGAGATTGCACTAGCGAAAGTATGAACCCTAGGCCTCATTTTCAAGCATTGCAATACCGTTTGTGCTCACTTTTGTTACTTGCTACCTTGCTGTTTTTATTGTTCCTATTACAAAAATCAATATCTGCTATCATTACTACACTTTTATCACCATCTGTTCGCCGAACTAGTGCACCTATACAAATTACAATTGTATTTGGTGTGTTGGGGACACAAGAGACTTTTTATTATTTGGTTGCAGGGTTGTTTGAGAGAGACCATCTTCATCCTACACCTCCCACAGATTGATAAACCTTAGGTCATCCACTTGAGGGAAAATTGCTACTGTCCTACAAAACTCTGCGCTTGGAGGCCCAACACGTGTCTACAAGAATAAAGTTGCGTAGTAGACATCAAGCTCTTTTCTGGCGCCGTTGCCGGGGAGGTTAGGTAAGCGGCACTCACATCCCATCAATGAAGCTATTTTCTGGCATCGTTGCCGGGGAGGTGAGTGCTTGAAGGTATATCTTTAGATCTTGCAATCGAATATTTTAGTTTCTTGTTTTATCACTAGTTTGGTATATAAAAGAAAACTACAAAAAATGGAATTGAGGTTGCATCATATTGTTCGTCTTTATAATGTCTTTCATGAAAATGATGGAAAGGAAAATTGTGCTCAATTGATAGAAGAATAATTCAATAGAATGTTTGGTATAAATGATGAGCATGATTGCAATTTTGTTAGTATGAATTATTTGAATATCCATGATGCTAATGATATGCAAAGCCATAAGCTTGGGGATGCTATGTTTGATGAAGATGATATTTTTGTCCCCCAAGATTTGATGTGCAAATTTGTTATAATGATTGCATGCCTCCTATTTATGATGATTATAATGATGAAAGTGGATTTGGAGAGGTCATGACTTTATTTAGTGATGAATCCACCATTTTGGATGAGGCTTCAATTGACTATGATAACAAAGTTGTTATCTATTATGATTATGGTGATGACATGTATGCTATATTGAATAATGATAACCATTAAACTTGTCATCATGATTTTAATTTTCAATCTCATGATAGTTATTTTGTTGAGTTTGCTCCCACTACTATGAATGAGAATTTTTTGCTTATGTGGAGAGTAAACAAATGTGTATGCTTGTGGATGATGAAAATAATGCTTTATGTGACAACTATATTCTTGAATTCATTCATGATGCTACTGAAAATTACTATGAGGGTGGAACTTATGCTTTTACATATTGCAATAATATCAAGTTTCCTCTCTATGTGTTGAAAGTTTCGAAGTTGCACTTGTTTTGCCTTCCTATGCTAGTTGATTATTGTTCCCATAAGTTGTTTGCTCACAAAATCCCTATGCATAGGAAGTGGGTTAGACTTAAATGTGCTAGTCACATGCTTCATGATGCTCTTTTTATGTTTCAATTCTTATCTTTTATGTGAGTGCTACCTCTTGAGCATGCGTTGGTTTTCCCTTGAAGAGGAAAGGGTGACGCAGCAAAGTAGCCTAAGTATTTCCCTCAGTTTTTGAGAACCAAGGTATCAATCCAGTAGGAGACTACACGCAAGCCCCTCGTACCTGCACAAACAATGAAGAACCTTGCAACCAACGCCATAAAGGGGTTGTCAGTCCCTTCACGGCTACTTGCAAAAGTGAGATCTGATAAAGATAATAATATATTTTTTTGGTATTTTTGTTGTATAGATTGAAAAGTAAAGATTGCAAAATAAACGGTGACAGAAATAGCTAGTTGACGGGAGATTAATATGATGGAAGATAGACCCGGGGGCCATAGGTTTCACTAGTGGCTTCTCTCAAGATAGCATAATCTACGGTGGGTGAACAAATTAATGTCGAGCAATTGATAGAAAAGCGCACAGTTATGAGAATATCTAGGCATGATCATGTATATAGGCATCACGTCCGTGACAAGTAGACCAAAACGATTCTGCATCTACTACTATTACTCCATACATCGACCGCTATCCAGCATGCATCTAGAGTATTAAGTTCATAAGAATAGAGTAACGCATTAAGCAAGATGACATGATGTAGAGGGATAAACTCAAGCAATATGATATAAACCCTATCTTTTTATCCTCGATGGCAACAATACAATACGGGCCTTGCTGCCCCTGCTGTCACTGGGAAAGGACACCGCAAGATTGAACCCAAAGCTAAGCACTTCTCCCATTGCAAGAAAGATCAATCTACTAGGCCAAACCAAACTGATAATTCGAAGATACTTGCAAAGATATTAAATCATGCATATAAGAATTTAGAGAAGAATCAAACATTGTTCATAGATAATCTTGATCATAAACCCACAATTCATCGGATCTCGACAAACACACCGCAAAAAGAATTACATCGAAGAGATCTCCAAGAGAATCAAGGAGAACTTTGTATTGAGATCCAAAGAGAGAGAATAAGCCATCTAGCTAATAACTATGGACCCGAAGGTCTGTGGTAAACTACGCACACATCATCGAGAGGCTATGGTGTTGATGTAGAAGCCCTCCGTGATCGATTCCCCCTCCGGCGGAGCACCGGAAAAGGCCCCAAGATGGGATCTCACGGGTACAGAAGGTTGCGGCGGTGGAAATAGGGTTTCGTGGTGCTCCTGATGTTTTCAGGGTATATGAGTATATATAGGCGAAAGAAGTAGGTTGGTGGAGCCACGAGGGGCCCACGAGGGTGGGGGCGCGCCTACCCCCCTGGGCGCGCCTCCCTACCTCGTGGCCACCTTGTTGCTTCCTTGGCGTCCACTCCAAGTCTCCTGGATTGTGTTTTTTCCAAAAACGATCCTCGCGAAGGTTTCATTCCGTTTGGATTCCGTTTGATATTCCTTTTCTACGAAACACTGAAATAGGCATAAAACAACAATTTGCACTGGGCCTTCGGTTAATAGGTTAGTCCCAAAAATAATGTAAAAGTGCATAATAAAGCCCATTAAACATCCAAAACGGATAATATAATAGCATGGAACAATCAAAAATTATAGATACGTTGGAGACATATCAGTGAGCATAAATGAAATCATCATGCCTAGCTAAAAAGGCATGAAAGAAAAGCGCTTGTTGGGAGACAACCCAACACTTATACCTACTGTTTTTGAGTGTTCACATAATTAAGCTACTGTAGTAATCATGTTTTATAGCTTTTATTTCAATAAAGTGCCAAGTAAAGCCTTTGGGATAGTGTGGATAATAGTTGACTTGATTCTGTGCAAAAATAGAAACTTTTGCGTTAAGTGCAGAAATTCTTATCTTTTAGTAGAACATGGAAAAATTCTGATTTTTTTACAGTTGATGGTTATACAAATTTTCTACGTTGTCCTAAATTTTTAGAATGTTTCGAGTTACAAAAGTACGACTTTAATTCAAATCTTTACGTACTGTTCTGTTTTTGACAGATTCTGTTTTCAATGCATAGTTTGCTTGATTTCTAGTTTCTATGGCTTACATTGCTCAATATAAATTGTAAAAATGATTGGGTACATTAGGCATTGTGTGAGAATAATTATGAATCTTGTCTTTGACAGTACCAAAGTGAATGATTTGTCTTTATCATACTAACCCATCTCACGAAGTTCCGTTAAGTTTTGTGTGATTGAAGTTTTCAAGTTTTGGGTGAGATATCGATATAAGGAGAATAAGAAGTGACTAGACCCTAAGCTTGGGGATGCCCAAGGCACCCCCAAGTAATATTCAAGGAAGATCCAAGCAACTAAGCTTGGGGATGCCCCGGAAGGCATCCCCTCCTTCGTCTCCGACATTATCGGTAACCTCACTTGGATTTATATTTTTATTTGTCACATGATATGGGTTTTGCTTGGAGAGTTAATTTATTTTGTTAAGATTTGCTTGTTGTTATTTATAATAATGTTTTGCATCTTTTATTTCAATAAAAGTGGCAATGATAGCCTTTACTATGCTTATTTTGCAAGTCTACATGTTGCTGTTTGAAAACAAAAAGTTTACCGCTGTTGCAAAAATTCCCTAGAAAAGTCAGAATGTGGTAAAATGTTGAAACTTTTTGCACAATAAGCTCTGATAAAGTTTATACAGTGTGTTAAATTTTCAGAATCTTTTGAGCTGAATAAGTATTGATACTCTTGCATTCTTTATAGACTGTACTGTTTTGGCAGATTGCTGTTATGTTTGCATTGTTTGCATATGTTTGCTTGTTTAATGATTCTATTTGAGGATAGGAGTATTAAATATGCAGAGGCATTTAGTATGTAATGTTGAATAATAATTTTAGTGATTTGCTACAGTAGAGAATGATAAGGTTTTTGCATTGGTTTATACTAACTTATCTCACGAGTTCTTGTTGAGTTTTGTGTGGATGAAGCTTCTGAGATTTAAGAAAACCGTGATATGAGAAGAATTAAGGAGACACAAAAGATCAAGCTTGCGGATGCCCAAGGCATCCCAAGATAATATTTCAAGAAGTCTCAAGCATCTAAGCTTGGGGATGCCCCGGTAGGCATCCCACCTTTCTTCTTCAACAATTATCGGTTAGTATCGGTTGAGCCTAAGTTTTTTGCTTCTTCACATGATGTGTGCTATTCTTGGAATGTCATTTTATTTTGTTTTGCTTGCTCTTTTAATAAAATGCTTAGATCTGGAAGTTTTTGAATAAGAGAGAGTCCTCAAATAGCTACCTATTTACTTAACTACTCGCAAGATCTGCACTTATATCTTTTTGGAGTAGCTTGTCATTTACTATTGTGTTTCACTTATATCCTATGAGTAAATTGTTGAATAAATTGAATGTCATGAAGTTGAAATCATATCATGCCTAGTGGTAGCTTCATGTTGGGTTTAGAAAGTGAATCTTTTGAGGCTTGACAATCACAATATTGGTCATACAAGCAATTCACGAATAATTAGTATAAGGAAGAGAACTTTCACATGCAAATATACTATCTTGGAAATCTTTTGTGATTGTGAGCCCCCATCAAAATATTATATGCAAAAATTGTTGACGTTGGACAAGGAAGACAACGTAATGGTTTATGTTTGTCATATTCACATAGAAGTTATATTGTCATAGATCCTTCAACATGTGGTGCTTGCCCCCCATCTTTGCTAGCCAAAAATTCCGCACCAAGTAGAGATACTACTTGTGCATCCAAAAACCCTTAAACCCAAATCCTATTTTCAAGAGTCCACCATACCTACCTAAGGATTGAATAAGATCCTGTGCAATAAGGCAATGAAAATTGCTTCTAAAATGTTAGATCATTTAGTGTAAGTGAAAATTGAGCGTTCTACGAACTTGTGATGGCAAAGAATAAAAGCGACAGACTGCATAATAAAGGTTGCTATCATAAGGGGCAATATAACGTGACGTTCTTTTGCACTAAGGGGTTGAGCATACAAACAAATAAGCGCATGGCAACCTCTGATTCCCTCTGTGAAGGGCCTATCTTTTAGTTTTATGTATTTAATTTCATTCAAGAGTCAAAGTTCTTCCCTCTATTCCTTTTTATTTTTCTTTTTTGGCAAGCATCATGTGGTGAGGAAAGATCTAGGCACATACATCCAGTTGGATGTGGGTAGCATGAGTTGTTATTGTTGACATCACCCTTGAGGTGAATACGTTGGGAGGCGAAATTATAAGTCCCTATCTTTCTATGTGTCCGGTTGAAACGTTTCATGTGTATGTGGTGAGTGTTAGCAATCATAGAAGACTATATGATGGTTGAGTATGTGGAGCTCTTACTTAGACTCTGTTGAATAAGCTGAATTACAATTGCTTGGTGACTGAGAACATAGGTTGTTGAGTTTCAAGAGAATTCACTGTCTGAACCTTAACATGTGAATTGGTTGCTACTATAACATGAGAAGTTTCATAAGAAAGAATTGCTGTTATGATGCTAGGAAAAGTGGTTGAAATTATCATGGATCAAACTTATGCACTTTGCTAGCATTCACACTTCATAAATTATTTCTTTTATCATTTACCTACTCGAGGACGAGTAGGAATTAAGCTTGGGGATGCTGATACGTCTCCAACGTATCTATATTTATGAAGTATTCATGCTGTTTTATTATCATTCTTGGATGTTTTACAATCATTTTATAGCAACTTTATATCATTTTTTGGGACTAACCTATTGACCCAGTGCCCAGTGCCAGTTGATGTTTTTTACATCGCAGGAAACCAAAATCAAACGGAGTCCAAACACCGCGAAACTTTTTTTGGATTTTTTTATGGACCAGAAGACCACCAATGGGCCAGAGCAGCACCTCGGGGGTGCCCCGAGGGGGGCACAACCCACCAGGGCGCGCCTGGGGGACCAGGCGCGCCCAGCTGGGTTGTGCCCACTACGGTGGCCTCCCGCACCCCCTCTTTACCCCATAAATTCCCAAATATTCCGAAAACCCTCGGGGTTAACCTAGATCAGAAGTTCCACTGCTGCAAGGCTCTGTAGCCACCGAAAACCAATCTAGACCCCGTTTTGGCACTCCGCCGGAGGGGGAAATCATCACCGGTGGCCATCTTCATCATCCTGGCGGCCACCACGATGAGGAGGGAGTAGTCCACCCTCAGGGCTGAGGGTTTGTACCAGTAGCTATGTGTTTAATCTCTCTCTCTCTCTCTCATGTTCTTGAGATGTCACGATCTTTATGTATCACGGGTTTTGTTAATATAGTCGGATCATATGGTGTTTTCCCCTCTCTATCTTGTTGTGATGAATTTAGTTTTTCCCTTTGAGATTTCGTTGTTATCGGATTGAATACTTTTATGGATTTGAGAGCACTTGATATATGTCTTGCATATGAATAGTCGTGGCGACAATGGGGTATCGTATTGATTCACTTGATATATGTTTTGGCACTCAACTCGCGGATTCTCGAGGTGACATTGTGGTAATCTACGCATAGGGGTTGATGCACGTTCTTGTCTTTGTTTCTCCGGTAGAAATCCTGGGGCACTCTTTGAGGTTCTTTGTGTTGGATTGAGTATTATGAATCTGAAATTATTTGGTGTTATTTTAGTACGAACTCTTGGGTAGATTGATCAGAAAGAATAGCTTCGAGGTGGTTTCGTACCCTACAAATAATTTCTTCTTATGTTTGATACGTCCATTTTGCATCATGTTTTCTTACTGTTATTTATGATGTTTTTATCCATAATAATTCTTTTTGGAGTAATTCTAATTCCTTTTCTCTCATAATATGCAAGGTATACACAAAGAGGGAGAATTCCGGCAGCTGGAAATCTGGACTTGAAAAAGCTACGTCAGGCTACCTATTCTGCGCAACTCCAAATGAGCGGAAACTTCACGGAGAATTTTTATGGAATATATAAGAATTATTGGAGAAAATAACTACCAGAGGGGGCCCACCAGGTGGGCACAACCCGCCTGGGCGTGCTAGGGCCCCCAGGCGCGCCCTCGTGGGTTGTGCCCTCCTCGGCCCACCTCCGGTGCCCATCTTCTGGTATATAGGTCATTTTCACCTAGAAAAAATAAGGAGAGGACTTTAGGGACGGAGCGCCGCCGCCTCGAGGCGGAACTTGGGCAGGAGCACTTTTGCCCTCCGGCAGAGCGATTCCGCCGAGGGAACTTCCCTCCTGGAGGGGGAAATCATCATCATCATCACCAACAAATCTCCCATCTTGGGGAGGGCAATCTCCATCAACATCTTCAACAACACCATCTCATCTCAAACCCTAGTTCATCTCTTGTGTTCAATCTTGTTACCGGAACTATAGATTGGTGCTTGTGGGTGACTAGTAGTGTTGATTACATCTTGTAGTTGATTACTATATGGTTTATTTGGTGGAAGATTATATGTTCAGATCCAATATGCTATTTAATACTCCTCTGATCATGAGCATGTTTATCATTTGTGAGTAGTTACTTTTGTTCTTGAGGTCACGGGAGAAATCATGTTGCAAGTAATCATGTTAACTTGATATGTGTTCGATATTTTGATATGATGTATGTTGTGATTCCCTTAGTGGTGTCATGTGAACGTCGACTACATGACACTTCACCATATTTGGGCCTAAGGGAATGCATTGTGGAGTAGAAATTAGATGATGGGTTGTGAGAGTGACAGAAGCTTAAACCCCAGTTTATGCGCTATACCGTAAGGGACCGATTGGATCCAAAAGTTTAATGCTATGGTTAGAATTTATTCTTAATACTTTTCTCATAGTTGTGGATTCTTGCGGGAGGGTTAATCATAAGTAGGAGGTTTGTTCAAGTAAGAACAGCACCTAAGCACCGGTCCACCCACATATCAAATTATCGAAGTAGCGAACACAAATCGAACCAACATGATGAAAGTGACTAGATGAAATTCCCGTGTACCCTCAAGAATGCTTTGCTTATCATAGGAGACCGTATTGGCCTGTCCTTTGCCTCAAAAGGATTGGGCTACCTTGCTGCACTTTTGTTACTACTATCGTTACTTGCTCGTTACAAATTATCTTGCTATCAAACTACTCCGCTACTTACAATTTCAGCACTTGCAGACACTACCTTACTGAAAACTACTTGTCATTTCCTTCTGCTCCTCGTTTGGTTCGACACTCTTACTTATCGAAAAGAGCTACAATTGATCCCCTATACTTGTGGGTCATCAATGTTCTCCGCTAGATAGGAACTTTGGAATGATTCTTCATCGCACTTTGAGGGGTGGTTATATGATCCAATTATATTAGCACTATTGAGAGATTGCACTAGCGAAAGTACGGACCCTAGGCCTCATTTTCAAGCATTGCAATACCATTTGTGCTCACTTTTGTTACTTGCTACCTTGCTGTTTTTTATTGTTCCTACTACAAAAATCAATATCTACTATCATTACTACACTTGTATCACCATCTCTTCGCCGAACTAGTGCACCTATACAAATTTCCATTGTATTTGGTGTGTTGGGGACACAAGAGACTTTTTATTATTTGGTTGCAGGGTTGTTTGAGAGAGACTATCTCATCCTACGCCTCCCACGGATTGATAAAACTTAGGTCATCCACTTGAGGGAAAATTACTACTGTCCTACAAAACTCTGCGCTTGGAGGCCCAACACGTGTCTACAAGAATAAAGTTGCATAGTAGACATCAGAAGTTTGCTTCTAAGAAGAACTCCAAGGGAGTTATTGGGGAGTCGTCTGACAGTTATCTCCATCCCCGGAGGTTGGCGGAAGTACGGCCGTGCGAATGGCCGCACACCCCGTTCATGGAAGAGGCTGGAATCCTTCAGGAGTTTACACAATATGATGCTAATGCCGGCCTCACCGACTTCATCACAGCTGAATGTGAACAGTATCATCTCCTCACAAACATCTTTGTTCAAAGTTTTAATTTCCTTCCTAGGAATAATCCTCCTGAGGTGCAGTTTAATTTATACACTACTGGAATCAGGGATTTTGCCGTCTGCCAGTTCTTTGCCGTCTGCTTGCAGACGGCAAAGAAGGTCTTTGCCATCAGCTACCAAACAACAGACGACAAAGAATTGGCAGACGGCAAAGAAGGTCTTTGTCATCTATTATTTCTTTGCCGTCTGCTGGCAGATGGCAAAGAATCTTTGCCATCTGCCAGCGGACGGCAAAGAGGGGGGCTATCTTCGGATCTGACCAGTGGATCTCATTTTCCCCCCGATGGGCCGAAAGAAGCGCATCCCCCCACCAAACCCTACTCCGCCCCCACATCCGCCCGCCGGCGCCCTCCTCCGCCTCGCCGATGCGCTGGGGTCGCCGCTCCTCCTCCGCGCCCACGGCACCGTCCACTCCCGCACCGCCGCCGTCCTCACCGACCCCGCCGCCCGCGCACGCCACCACCAGGCCGCCCTCCTCGCCGCGCGCCGCGCCGTCGACCTCGTGCCCGACTCCCTCGAGCTCGCCCACTTCCGCGCCCTCCTCCTCTACGAGGCTGCCAGCGACAACCGCGCCTACGAGGAGGTCATCGCCGAGTGCGAGCGCGGGCTCAGGATCGACGACCCCTCCGACCCGGAGCCCCACTCGCTCAGGCTGCCCGCCCCCGACCCCTACCAGCTCCGGGCCGAGCTTCGCAACCGCGCCTCTGCTCTCCTCCGGCCGGCGCACCACCGCGCCTCGTCTCCTCCAGCCGGAAGGGTACCCAACGCCGCCCCCCCCCCCCGCCCTCGACCCATCCGCACACCCGGCTCTCCCGGCTCGGCGCGCAGTCCACCATGGAAGGGCACGGACGAGGCCGGCGCGCCTCCAGCGGGTAGGCGCGACCCCGCCTCTCACCCTCTCTGCCGTGCTCGGCCCCAGGTCCAACCCCACACCCCTACCCCTACCTCCGGCGCTCCTCTGTTTTGCCTAGTAAAGCTGTTCATAGCATCATTAGCAATTCCTATGATTTTGCAAGAATTTCACTTCGTGTTTCTGAATGTTGATTACATCCATATGCAGACCTATTTGTGTTATATATAAGTCAGGCCTTTGTTCTCTTCAAATCATTACTCTGCATTGAGTTTATCTATTAGTACAACTCAAAGTGGCAGGACATGTATCTGTTACATTTTTCCGACTTCGACTATGTGAGTGCACTGTAATCCAAGAGATTGTTCTTCATTCTTCTTGCAGGAAAGACGTGATAATTAGGAAAATTTTGCTGATGCATTGTCAGAGAGTTTTGGTCGACTAATGGCAATCCGTCTCCTATCGCGTCAAAATCTGAGGAAGCTGGTGGTGTAGTCTTGTAGCATGGTCAGATTCAGACTCAGCTATTTTTTTTCTTTTTTGTTCCTACAAGATGTTCAGCTTAGCTTTAAATACAGTAAATTTGGATACTGGAAATGTTATATGACTCTGTTCTCCATGTATCCAGCATTATCCATGTTGCTGTTGACGTTCATGCTTTATGAACAAGTAGAACACACCTGACAAGACAGCTGTCAATGAATGCTATGAGGTTTAGGAGAGACTTTGTGGATGTTTTTGCCTGTTACCACGTGTTGGCCACTAGAACAAGTAGACATTTTAGATGGCCCTTTTTTGTTTGTACGTTGTGTATGTCATCTGTTAGAACTGGGATTGTTTTTGGTTTTGGCCTTGATAATACTAACTCTACCCTTTAGTTCAATCAGTTTCAAGGCCGCCCTTTTGCTCTCCACAATTCAGCCCTCTATTTGCCTGTTTGAAAAAGATGTGCTTATGTCATTGTGTTTGTTGAACTGTACAGCATAACAACAGTGGAGTGACTTGCAGGTGCCTCATGTGGATTTTATGGCTTAAGCCAAGAGGAGAAAGAAAGGGCTCTGCATATGAAAAGATACCAACATTATTGTTTCCATGAAATTGGTAATATATGTGGCATGTGTTTGTTTATCTTTTCTGCAAGAGCAACTTGTGTCCTGAGACCTTCTAGTGGTACTGAGACCCATAAAAAGAAATTGTCTTCTTGCATGATCACTTACTGAAAATAGGGACAATCAGCTTTACTTCTGAGTACTTAGAAGTAGTTAAGTTATCTAAGTTATTATGGGTACTGTTACAATGTGCTTGTATTGAACCATCTATCCAAGTTTATTACTAACTCTATATGTGCTTCTCTGCACCTATGCTTGCCTGTATATCTATTTGCTTTATGGACATGACTCTTGTGTTTGTTTGCTTGTTGTACTGTGATAATTGCAATGCTTATTTAGCGACAAAATTTGCTCTTAATGTACTGTTGCAGGATCTGGATATCTCTCAAAATTTAGTACTTTCTGGTGTTGATCTCAAGTGCTGGCTCCTACAGCATTGCATTTCACCAAGTGAAATGCTACATTTCTACTCCTAACCCATTCTTTCTTTCTTAGTGTTTTTGTTATGCAGGTTGGAAGAAAAGAAGAAGATCCAGAGAAGATCTTAGTAATAAGATAGTTTTTAGGAAAATAGATATTTAGTTTTAGGTCATTTCTTCTAATTTCAGATATGGAGGGCTTGTCTTTAGTTTTTGTTTTGACTTTGTGAAACTTGCTAACTATGGATGAAACTGTGTAATATTGATGAAACTATGTATATGTATGGATGAAACTTGCTACTATTGGTAACATGTGTTGGATATGCTATATTGGTACTATGTATGGATGAAACTTGCTACTATGTATATATATATATATGTGTGTTTGATTTTCTGTGAAAATGAATGGGTATAAGAAGAAACAGAATTAATGCCTATTTGGTCTCTTTGCCATATGCCAGCAGATGGCAAAGAGCCTGCAGTCTTTGCCGTCTGCTGGCAGACGGCAAAGACTGTAGGCTCTTTGCCGTCCGCTGCAGATGGCAAAGGCCCTTTGCCGTTAGCCGCCCGGAAGCAGACGACAAAGTAGCTCTTTGCCGGACCTTACTTTGCCGGAGCCTTTTGCCGTCCGCGGCTGACGGCAAAGGCCTTTGCCGTCCGCCGTTCATGCCTTTGCCGTCCGCTGCTGGAAATATGCCCTAGAGGCAATAATAAATTGGTTATTATTATATTTCCTTATTCATGATAATCGTTTATTATCCATGCTAGAATTGTATTGATAGGAAACTCAGATACATGTGTGGATACATAGACAACACCATGTCCCTAGTAAGCCTCTAGTTGACTAGCTCGTTGATCAATAGATGGTTACGGTTTCCTGACCATGGACATTGGATGTCATTGATAACGGGATCACATCATTAGGAGAATGATGTGATGGACAAGACCCAATCCTAAGCATAGCATAAAAGATCGTGTAGTTTCGTTTGCTAGAGCTTTTCCAATGTCAAGTATCTTTTCCTTAGACCATGAGATCGTGCAACTCCCGGATACCGTAGGAGTGCTTTGGGTGTGCCAAACGTCACAACGTAACTGGGTGACTATAAAGGTGCACTACGGGTATCTCCGAAAGTGTCTGTTGGGTTGGCACGGATCGAGACTGGGATTTGTCACTCCGTGTGACGGAGAGGTATCTCTGGGCCCACTCGGTAATGCATCATCATAATGAGCTCAATGTGACTAAGGCGTTAGTCACGGGATCATGCATTGCGGTACGAGTAAAGAGACTTGCCGGTAACGAGATTGAACAAGGTATTGGGATACCGACGATCGAATCTCGGGCAAGTAACATACCGTTTGACAAAGGGAATTGCATACGGGATTGATTGAATCCTCGACACCGTGGTTCATCAGATGAGATCATCGTGGAACATGTGGGAGCCAACATGGGTATCCAGATCCCGCTGTTGGTTATTGACCGGAGAGGCGTCTCGGTCATGTCTGCATGTCTCCCGAACCCGTAGGGTCTACACACTTAAGGTTCGGTGACGCTAGGGTTGTAGAGATATAAGTATGCGGAAACCTGAAAGTTGTTCGGAGTCCCGGATGAGATCCCGGACGTCACGAGAGGTTCCGGAATGGTCCGGAGGTGAAGAATTATATATAGGAAGTCAAGTTTCGGCCACCGGGAAAGTTTCGGGGGTTACCGGTATTGTACCGGGACCACCGGAAGGGTCCCGGGGGTCCACCGGGTGGGGCCACCTATCCCGGAGGGCCCCATGGGCTGAAAGTGGAAGGGAACCAGCCCTAGTGGGCTGGGCGCCCCCCATGGGCCTCCCCCCATGCGCCTAGGGTTGGGAACCCTAGGGTGGGGGGACTTCCCCCTTGCCTTGGGGGGCAAGGCACCCCTTTCCACCCCTTGGCCGCCGCCCCCCAACCCTAGATGGGTTTTGGCCGCCGCCCCCCTCCCAAGGGGGCCTATATAAAGGGGGGAGGGAGGGCAGCAACCTACAGCCTTGGGCGCCTCTCTCCTCCCCTGCAACACCTCTCTCTCTCTCGCAGAAGCTTGGCGAAGCCCTGCCGGAGACCCGCTACATCCACCACCACGCCGTCGTGCTGCTGGATCTCCATCAACCTCTCCTTCCCCCTTGCTGGATCAAGAAGGAGGAGACGTCGCTGCACCGTACGTGTGTTGAATGCGGAGGTGCCGTCCGTTCGGCACTCGGTCATCGGTGATTTGGATCACGGCGAGTACGACTCCGTCATCCACGTTCATTGGAACGCTTCCGCTCGCGATCTACAAGGGTATGTAGATGCACTCCTTTCCCCTCGTTTCTAGTAGACTCCATAGATGCATCTTCGTGAGCGTAGGAAAATTTTAAATTATGCTACGATTCCCAACATCCGCCGTGGCAGACGGCAAAATAGCTGATTCCTGTAGTGATATGCTGATTTCCATCAGATACCGCTTACTGAGTTCTGTGAAATATGCTTGCTACCTTCTGATGGTAGTTTGGCAGAGCCTAGGCCGACAAAGTTTGAGGCCTTTTATCGTACCTTGACAGTGGGAGATGAGAGAGGGGTGTCGGGTATCACTACCGCTGGCTTGCATTTTCCCGTTGTTCATTATTTCACTCTTTTCATTGCAAAATGCTTGCTTGCTAGAGAGAAGGTAGGTGCACTCAGTTCACCAGACCTTACTGTTGTACGACATGCACTAGAGGGCGACAACACTTATAGCTTGGGAGCTATTGTGGAACGTCGCCTCCATATTAATAAGTCCAGGGGTAAAATACATGGTGGTATTTTCGCTACTTGTTTGGCGGCTCGCTTTAATGTTGAGATACGCCTTCATGATTACCCTTTGACCAAGGTTTATCTAGATCGTGCGGCCATGGAACACCACCATTTTATTGCACGAGATTATCCTAACATTCCTATTCCTTATAACCTGGTTTTCAGTGTTAATACTCATGATTTATTCCATTGCCTGCTCCTACTTTGTTTGAACCTATTGCCAGGGGCGAATATAGGATTATGCCTGCAGATATCATCGCCTACCGGAACGACCAGGCTGCAGAAGAGGAGGAGCCTCAGCAGTGGGATCCGTGGATGCCTGCTCCGCGGCACCCCGACTACTCATTGATTACCAAGTTAGGCCAAAAGCCTAAGCTTGGGGGAGTACGTGTTTCCCACCGACATTACATTCATGTTCACACATTTCATTCCTATTGTCGGTGTCCACACTTTTTCATTGTATCATCCATGTTAAATTTATTTTCTCGCTTTCTTCTTGTGTGTTTGAAAAACCTTAGAAAAACCAAAAAAATTAGTTATAGTTAGTTTACTTTCTATGCATGCTTAGTTGTAGTACTAAAAAGAAAACCAAAAAAGATTTCCTTGTTTTTCTTTTACTTGTTGGGAGCTTTCCCGTGTAAATAGTTTTTCTCGTTTTTGCTTCTCCCTTTTATTAGCTTGTTCAAGAAAACCAAAAACTCCAAAAATATTTTAGTGTGTTTCTCTGAATTTCTTTTCTTTTTATTCGAGTCATACCAAGGAGAATACCACGATGAAAATGTTGAGTGGCTCTCATATGCATAATTGTTTATCTAACAAAGAGCCCATTTTACCTTGTCTTCTCCTGTTGAATAAAATGTTTGCAGATTCCAGCTTAGTCCACGGCACTCTTGCACTATTATTATTTTCACATCGTTCGGTCGTGCAAGTGAAAGGCAATAATGACGATATTTGATGAACTGGCTATGGCAGAGAGAAACGGGTATGAACTCGACTTGTTCTGTTTTTGTAAATATGTTTAACCTAGTATCCATGATTCAGTCCATTATGATTAAACATGTTTGCAATGACAATTAGAGATTATAGTTTCTCATGCCATGCATAAGTAGCTAGGAGTGGATAATGATGCTGCATCTACAAGATGACATAGAGATTTGTAAAGCACACACGGATCTGAATGTTGCAGACTCGTTGACTAAAACCTCTCTCGTAAGCATAACATGATCAAACCCTAGAACTCATTGAGTGTTAATCACATGGTGATGTGAACTAGATTATTGACTCTAGTAAACTCTTGGGTATTAGTCACATGGCGATGTGAATTTTGAGTGTTAATCACATGGTGATGTGAACTAGATTATTGACTCTAGTGCAAGTAGGAGACTGTTGGAAAATATGCCCTAGAGGCAATAATAAAATGGTTATTATTGTATTTCCTTGTTCATGATAATTGTCTATTGTTCATGCTATAATTGTATTAACTGGAAACCGTAATACATGTGTGAATACATAGACCACAACATGTCCCTAGTAAGCCTCTAGTTGACTAGCTCGTTGATCAATAGATGGTTATGGTTTCCTGACCATGGACATTGGATGTCATTGATAACGGGATCACATCATTAGGAGAATGATGTGATGGACAAGACCCAATCCTAAGCATAGCACAAGATCGTGTAGTTCGTTTGCTAGAGCTTTTCTAATGTCAAGTATCATTTCCTTAGACCATGAGATTGTGCAACTCCCGGATACCGTAGGAATGCTTTGGGTGTACCAAACGTCACAACGTAACTGGGTGGCTATAAAGGTGCACTACAGGTATCTCCGAAAGTGTCTGTTGGGTTGGCACGAATCGAGACTGGGATTTGTCACTCCGTATGACGGAGAGGTATCTCTGGGCCCACTCGGTAATGCATCATCATAATGAGCACAATGTGACTAATGAGTTAGCCACGGGATCATGCGTTACGGTACGAGTAAAGTGACTTGCCGGTAACGAGATTGAACAAGGTATTGGGATACCGCCGATCGAATCTCGGGCAAGTAACGTACCGATTGACAAAGGGAATTGTATACGAGATTGATTGAATCCTCGACATCGTGGTTCATCCGATGAGATCATCGTGGAACATGTGGGAGCCAACATGGGTATCCAGATCCCGCTGTTGGTTATTGACCGGAGAGTCGTCTCAGTCATGTCTGCATGTCTCCCGAACCCGTAGGGTCTACACACTTAAGGTTCGGTGACGCTAGGGTTGTAGAGATATTAGTATGCGGTTAACCGAAAGTTGTTCGTAGTCCCGGATGAGATCCCGGACGTCACGAGGAGTTCCGGAATAGTCCGGAGGTAAAGATTTATATATGGGAAGTCCTATTTTGGCCACCGGAAAATGTTCGGGATTTTTCGGTATTGTACCGGGAAGGTTCTAGAAGGTTCCGAAGTGGGGCCCACCTGCATGGGGGGACCCACATGAACGTGGGTAGTGGGGGAAAGGCCCCACACCCCTAGTCAAGGCGCACCAAGATCCCACCTTAGAAGCAATAAGATCATATCCCGAAGGGATAAGATCAAGATCCCTAAAAAGGGGGATAACAATCGGTGGGGAAGGGAAATGATGGGATTTCTTTTCCCCACCTTTGCCAACGCCCCAATGGACTTGGAGGGCAAGAAACCAGCCCCCTCCACCCCTATATATAGTGGGGAGGCGCATGGGAGCAGCACCCCAAGCCCTGGTGCCTCCCTCCCTCCCGTGACGCCTCTTCCTCCCTGCTTGCGCTTGGCGAAGCCCTGCCGGGATCCCGCTACTTCCACCACCACGCCGTCGTGCTGCTGGATCTCCACCAACCTCTCCTCCCCCTTGCTGGATCAAGAAGGAGGAGACGTCGCTGCTCCGTACGTGTGTTGAACGCGGAGGTGCCGTCCGTTCGGCGCTAGGATCATCGGTGATTTGGATCACGACGAGTACGACTCCATCAACCCCGTTCTCTTGAACGCTTCCGCTCGCGATCTACAAGGGTATGTAGATGCACTCCTCCCCTCTCGTTGCTAGCATCTCCTAGATTGATCTTGGTGACACGTAGGAAAATTTTGAATTTCTGCTACGTTCCCCAACAGTGGCATCATGAGCTAGTTCTATGCGTAGATTCTATGCACGAGTAGAACACAAAGTAGTTGTGGGCGATGATTTGTTCAATTTTCTTGCCGTTACTAGTCTTATCTTGATTCGGCGGCATTGTGGGATGAAGCGGCCCGGACCGACCTTACACGTACACTTACATGAGACAGGTTCCACCGACTGACATGCACTTGATTCATAAGGTGGCTAGCGGGTGTCTGTCTCTCCCACTTTAGTCGGATCGGATTCGATGAAGAGGGTCCTTATGAAGGGTAAATAGCAATTGGCATATCACCGTTGTGGCTTTTGTGTAGGTAAGAAACGTTCTTGCTAGAAACCCATAGCAGCCACGTAAAACATGCAACAACAATTAGAGGACGTCTAACTTGTTTTTGCAGGGTATGCTATGTGATGTGATATGGCCAAAAGGATGTGATGAATTATATATGTGATGTATGAGATTGATCATGTTCTTGTAATAGGAATCACGACTTGCATGTCGATGAGTATGACAACCGGCAGGAGCCATAGGAGTTGTCTTAATTTATTGTATGACCTGCGTGTCAATGAAAACGCCATGTAATTACTTTACTTTATTGCTAACCGTTAGCCATAGTAGTAGAAGTAATAGTTGGAGAGACAACTTCATGAAGACACGATGATGGAGATCATGATGATGGAGATCATGGTGTCATGCCGGTGACGAAGGTGATCATGCCGTGCCTCGAAGATGGAGATCAAAAGGCGCAAGATGATATTGGCCATATCATGTCACTTTATGATTTGCATGCGATGTTTGTCATGTTTACATCTTATTTGCTTAGAACGACGGTAGCATAAATAAGATGATCCCTCACTAAAATTTCAAGAGATGTGTTTCCCCTAACTGTGCACCGTTGCGAAGGTTCGTTGTTTCGAAGCACCACGTGATGATCGGGTGTGATAGATTCTAACGTTCGCATACAACGGGTGTTGACGAGCCTAGCATGTATAGACATGGCCTCGGAACACAAGCAAAACACTTAGGTTGACTTGACGAGCCTAGCATGTACAGACATGGCCTCGGAACACAAGAGACCGAAAGGTCAAACATGAGTCGTATAGTAGATACGATCAACATGGAGATGTTCACCGATGATGACTAGTCCGTCTCACGTGATGATCGGACACGGCCTAGTCGATTCGGATCATGTATCACTTAGATGACTAGAGGGATGTCTATCTAAGTGGGAGTTCATTAAATAATCAGATGAACTTAATTATCATGAACATAGTCAAAAGGTCTTTGCAAATAATGTCGTAGCTTACGCTTTAGTTCTACTAAGATATGTTCCTAGAGAAAATTTAGTTGAAAGTTGATAGTAGCAATTATGCGGACTGGGTCCGTAAACTGAGGATTGTCCTCATTGCTGCACAGAAGGCTTATGTCCTTAATGCACCACTCGGTGTGCTGAACCTCGAGCGTCGTCTGTAGATGTTGCGAAACATCTGACATACACGTTTTGATGACTACGTGATAGTTCAGTGTGTGATGCTAACGGTTTAAAATTGTGGCACCAAAGACGGTTTTGAAACGTCGCAGAACATATGAGATGTTCCAAAGACTGAAATTGGGATTTCAGACTAGTGCCCACGTCAAGAGGTATGAGACCTCTGACAAGTTTCTTAAGCCTGCAAACTAAGGGAGAAAATCTCAATCGTTGAGCATGTGCTCAGATTGTCTGAGTACTACAATCACTTGAATTGAGTGGGAGTTAATCTTCCAGATGAGATAGTGATGGTTCTCCATAGTCACTGCCACCAAGCTATTAGAGCTTCGTGATGAACTATAACATATCAGGGATAGACATGATGATCCTTGAGCAACTCGTGATGTTTGACACCGCGAAAGTAGAAATCAAGTAGGAGCATCAATTGTTGATGGTTAGTAAAACTACTAGTTTCTAGAAGGGCAAGGGCAAGAAGGGATACTTCATGAAACGGCAAATCAGTTGCTGCTCTAGTGAAGAAACCCAAGGTTGAACCCAAACTCGAGACTAAGTGCTTCTGAAATGAGGGGAACGGTCACTGAAGCAGAACTACCCCAGATACTTCGTAGATGAGAAGGCTGGCAAGGTCGACAGAAGTATATTGGATATACATTATATTAATGTGTACTTTACTAGTACTCCTAGTAGCACCAGGGTATTAGATACCGGTTCGGTTGCTAAGTGTTAGTAACTCAAAATAAAAGCTGCGGAATAAACGGAGACTAGCTAAAGGTGAGATGACAATATGTGTTGGAAGTGTTTCCAAGGTTGATGTGATCAAGCATCGCATGCTCCATCTACCATCGAGATTGGGGTTAAACCTGAATAATTGTTATTTGGTGTTTGCGTTGAGCATAGACATGATTGGATTATGTTTATCGCAATACGGTTATTCAATAAAGGAGAATAATGGTTACTCTGTCTATTTGAATAATACCTTCAATGGTCTTGCACCTAAAATGAATGGTTTATTGAATCTCGATCGTAGTGATACACATGTTCATGCCAAAAGATATAAGATAGTAATGATAGTACCACATACTTGTGGCACTACCACTTGAGTCATATTGGTATAAAACGCATGAAGAAGCTCCATGTTGATGGATCTTTGGACTCACTCGTTTTTGAAAAGATTGAGACATGCGAACCATGTCTATTAGTATATATGCATGAAGAAAGTCCATACAGATAGATCATTTGGACTCACATGATTTTGAATCACTTGAGACATGCAAATCATACCACATGGGCAAGATGACTAAAAGGCCTCGTTTTCAATAAGATGGAACAAGAGAGCAACTTGTTGGAAGTAATACATTTCATGTGTGCAGTCCAATGAGTGCTGAGGCACGCAGTGGATATCGTTATGTTCTTACTTCACAGATGATTTGAGTAGATGCTGAGAATATTTACTTGATGAAACACAAGTCTGAATTATTGAAAGGTTCAAATAATTTCAGAGTGAAGTTGAAGATCGTCGTGACAAGAGGATAAAATGTCTGTGATATGATCATAGAGATGAATATCTAAGTTACGAGTTTGGCACACAATTAAGAAATTGTGGAAATTGTTTCACGACTAATACCGCCTGGAACACCATATTGTGATGGTGTGTCCAAACATCATAACTGCACCCTATTGGATATGGTGCATACCATGATGTCTCTTATCGAATTACAACTATCGTTTATGGGTTAGGCATTAGAGACAACCGCATTCACTTTAAATAGGGCACCACGCAATTCCGTTGAGACGACACTGTATGAACTATGGTTTAGAGAAACCTAAGCTGTCGTTTCTTAAAAGTTTGGGGCTGCGACGCTTATGTGAAAAAGTTTCAGGCTGATAAGCTCGAACCCAAAGCGGATAAATGCATCTTCATAGAATACCCAAAACAGTTGGGTATACCTCCTATTTCAGATCTGGAAGCAAAAGTGATTGTTTCTAGAAACGGGTCCTTTCTCGAGGAAAAGTTTCTCTCGAAAGAATTGAGTGGGAGGATGGTGGAGACTTGATGAGGTCATTGAACCGTCACTTCAACTAATGTGTAGCACGCACAGGAAGTTGTTCCTGTGGCACCTACACCAATTGAAGTGGAAGCTTTATGATAGTGATCATGAAACTTCAGATCAAGTCACTACCAAACCTCATAGGACGACTAGGATGCGTACTACTTCAGAGTGGTACGTAATCCTGTCTTGGAAGTCATGTTGCTAGACAACAATGAACCTACGAGCTATGGAGAAGCGATGGTGGGCCCGGATTCCGACGAATGGCTTGAGGCCATAAAATCCGAGAGAGGATCCATGTATAAAACAAAGTATAGAATTTGGAAGAACTACTTGATGGTCGTAAGGCTATTGGGTGCAGATGGATTTTAAAAAGGAAGACATACAATGATGGTAAGTGTCACCATTAAGAAAGCTCGACTTGTCGTTAAGATGTTTTTCGACAAGTTCAAGGAGTTGACTGCGATGAGACTTTCTCACTCGTAGCGATGCTAAGAGTCTGTTGGAACTATATTAGCAGTTACTGCATTATTTATGAAATCTTGCAGATAGGATGTCAAAACATTGTTTCCTCGACGATTTTCTTGAGGAAAGGTTGTATGTGATACAACCAGAAGGTTTTGTCAATCCTGAAAGATGCTAACAAGTATGCAAAGCTCCAGCAATCCTTCTAAGGACTGGAGTAAGCATCTCGGAGTTGGAATGTACGCTTTGATGAGATGATCAAAGATTTTTGGGTTTACACAAAGTTTATGAGAAACTTGTATTTCCAAAGAAGTGAGTGGGAGCACTATAGAATTTTTGATGAGTATATGTTGTTAACATATTCTTGATCAGAAATGACGTAGAATTTCTGGAAAGCATACATGATTATTTGAAAAGTGTTTTTCAATGGAAAACCTGGATTAAGCTACTTGAACATTGAGCATCAAGATCTATAAGGATAGATCAAAGACGCTTAATAGTACTTTCAAATGAATACATACCGTGACAAGATTTTGAAGGAGTTCAAAATAGATTAGCAAAGAAGGAGTTCTTGGCTGTGTTACAGGGTGTGAGTATTGAGTAAGACTCAAGACCTGACCACGGCAAAAGAGAGAGAAAGGACGAAGGTCGTCCCCTATGCTTTAGACGTAGGCTCTACAATATGCTATGCTGTGTACCGCACCTGAAGTGTGCCTTGCCATGAGTTAGTCAAGGGGTACAATAGTGATCCAGGAATGGATCACATGACAGCGGTCGAACTTATCCTTAGTAACTAGTGGACTAAGGAATTTTCTCGATTATGGAGGTGGTAAAAGAGTTCGTCGTAAAGGGTTACGACGATGCAAACTTTGACACTAATCCGGATGACTCTGAGTAGTAAACCGGATTCGTATAGTAGAGTAGTTATTTGGAACAGCTCCAAGTAGCGCGTGGTAGCTGCATCTACAAGATGACATAGAGATTTGTAAAGCACACACGGATCTGAATGTTGCAGACTCGTTGACTAAAACCTCTCTCGTAAGCATAACATGATCAAACCCTAGAACTCATTGAGTGTTAATCACATGGTGATGTGAACTAGATTATTGTCTCTAGTAAACTCTTGGGTATTAGTCACATGGCGATGTGAATTTTGAGTGTTAATCACATGGTGATGTGAACTAGATTATTGACTCTAGTGCAAGTAGGAGACTGTTGGAAATATGCCCTAGAGGCAATAATAAAATGGTTATTATTGTATTTCCTTGTTCATGATAATTGTCTATTGTTCATGCTATAATTGTATTAACTGGAAACCGTAATACATGTGTGAATACATAGACCACAACATGTCCCTAGTAAGCCTCTAGTTGACTAGCTCGTTGATCAATAGATGGTTATGGTTTCCTGACCATGGACATTGGATGTCATTGATAACGGGATCACATCATTAGGAGAATGATGTGATGGACAAGACCCAATCCTAAGCATAGCACAAGATCGTGTAGTTCGTTTGCTAGAGCTTTTCTAATGTCAAGTATCATTTCCTTAGACCATGAGATTGTGCAACTCCCAGATACCGTAGGAATGCTTTGGGTGTACCAAACGTCACAACGTAACTGGGTGACTATAAAGGTGCACTACAGGTATCTCCGAAAGTGTCTGTTGGGTTGGCACGAATCGAGACTGGGATTTGTCACTCCGTATGACAGAGAGGTATCTCTAGGCCCACTCAGTAATGCATCATCATAATGAGCACAATGTGACTAATGAGTTAGCCACGGGATCATGCGTTACGGTACGAGTAAAGTGACTTGCCGGTAACGAGATTGAACAAGGTATTGGGATACCGATGATCGAATCTCGGGCAAGTAACGTACCGATTGACAAAGGGAATTGTATACGGGATTGATTGAATCCTCGACATCGTGGTTCATCCGATGAGATCATCGTGGAACATGTGGGAGCCAACATGGGTATCCAGATCCCGCTGTTGGTTATTGACCGGAGAGTCGTCTCAGTCATGTCTGCATGTCTCCCGAACCCGTAGGGTCTACACACTTAAGGTTCGGTGACGCTAGGGTTGTAGAGATATTAGTATGCGGTTAACTGAAAGTTGTTCGGAGTCCCGGATGAGATCCCGGACGTCACGAGGAGTTCCGGAATGGTCCGGAGGTAAAGATTTATATATGGGAAGTCCTATTTTGGCCACCGGAAAATGTTCGGGATTTTTCGGTATTGTACCGGGAAGGTTCTAGAAGGTTCCGAAGTGGGGCCCACCTGCATGGGGGGACCCACATGAACGTGGGTAGTGGGGGAAAGGCCCCACACCCCTAGTCAAGGCGCACCAAGATCCCACCTTAGAAGCAATAAGATCATATCCCGAAGGGATAAGATCAAGATCCCTAAAAAGGGGGATAACAATCGGTGGGGAAGGGAAATGATGGGATTTCTTTTCCCCACCTTTGCCAACGCCCCAATGGACTTGGAGGGCAAGAAACCAGCCCCCTCCACCCCTATATATAGTGGGGAGGCGCATGGGAGCAGCACCCCAAGCCCTGGTGCCTCCCTCCCTCCCGTGACGCCTCTTCCTCCCTGCTTGCGCTTGGCGAAGCCCTGCCGGGATCCCGCTACTTCCACCACCACACCGTCGTGCTGCTGGATCTCCACCAACCTCTCCTCCCCCTTGCTGGATCAAGAAGGAGGAGACGTCGCTGCTCCGTACGTGTGTTGAACGCGGAGGTGCCGTCCGTTCGGCGCTAGGATCATCGGTGATTTGGATCACGACGAGTACGACTCCATCAACCCCGTTCTCTTGAACGCTTCCGCTCGCGATCTACAAGGGTATGTAGATGCACTCCTCCCCTCTCGTTGCTAGCATCTCCTAGATTGATCTTGGTGACACGTAGGAAAATTTTGAATTTCTGCTACGTTCCCCAACATTTATTCACTTGCCACTGCACGAGAAAAGGGCAGTAATAGGGATTCCCAGTCCCGAATTCGAAATTGCAAATAATTAAACAAAACTCCCCCGGGACTGTTGTTGGTATGGACGACACTCATTGTTTCGGACAAGCCCTGGAGTGTGATTGTTGGTCGATGGGGAGTAAACCTTACTTTTATTGCTTGGGAACCGTCACTAGCGTGCTTACCATGGAAGATATTGATAACTGATGGTCGTGAAGTAAACAAGAAGGGCGCATTCCTCAAAATATCATTTACCTCTGTTTTAAAAGCTAGAGCTCTGGCACTCTGCAAATCACTGCTTCCCTCTGCGAAGGGACTATCTATTTACTTTTATGTTGTGTCATCACCTTCTAAAATAAGCGCCAGAACCTGAGAGCACTGTTGTCATGCTTATGCATTGTGTGTAGCTAATGGTGGGTGCATCATGACTGGATCTTTTCTACCATGAATTACAATGTTTAGTCGTTGCTTGAACTTTGGAGGTGCTCTGCATTTATGTTTTGCGGTCTCAGAAAGGGCTAGCGAGATACCACTATTGTCATTATATCATGGTTGTTTTGACAACATGTTGCTGTTTGAGATATCTTATTATTGCTCGCTAGCTAATTATGTCATTGATATGAGTTAATGTAATCTTTAAGAGTTATTGTCGGCATGGTTAGTTATAATGTTGGCTGAAAACCTGGGTGTTGTTTAAGCTTGTTTATGCAAACAAAAACAAAAGAGTTCGTAAAAGTTTTTCTTTTTCACTTTGAGTTTATCAACTGAATTGCTTGAGGACAATGACGTTGTTTTCAGCAGAACTACCATGGTGTCTTTTTTGTGTAGAAATAAAAGTTCTCGGAATGGAACGAAACTCTGCGAGGATTTTTTATACAATAGAAGAGAATTTCTGGAGCCAAGAGTCACCTGAGGGGGGGTACCTGGGTGGGCACAACCCACCAGGGCGCGCCTGCCCCCCCCCCCCAGCGCGCCCAAGTGGGTTGTCCCCACCTGGTGGCCCCGCAGACCCTGAAACCGACGCTATAAAATCCCATATTGCCAGAAAAAAATCAGGGAGAAAGAATTATCGCGGTCCACGATACGGAGCCGCCATCACCTCCTGTTCTTCATCGGGAGGCCACATCTAGAGTCCATTTGGGGCTCCGGAGAGGGGGATCTTCGTTCTTCGTCATCACCAACCCTTCTCCATCGCCAATTTCATGATGCTCCCCACCGGGAGTGAGTAATTCCTTCGTAGGCTCGCTGGTCGGTGAGGAGTTGCATGAGATTCATCATGTAATCTAGTAAGTTTTGTTAGGGCTTGATCCCTAGTATCCACTATGTTCTGAGATTGATGTTGCTATGACTTTGCTATGCTTAATGCTTGCCACTTTGGGCCCGGGTGCCATGATTTTAGATCTGAACCATTTATGTTATCACCATTATATCCATGTTCTAGATCCGATCTTGCAAGTTATAGTCACCTACTACGTGTTATGATCCAGCAACCCCGGAGTGACAATAGTCGGGACCACTCCCGGTGATGACCGTAGTTTGAGGAGTTCATGTATTCACCATGTATTAATGCTTTTTCTGGTTCTCTATTAAAAGGAGACCTTAATATCCCTTAGTTTCCTTATGGACCCCGCTGCCACGGGAGGGTAGGACAAAAGATGTCATGCAAGTTCTTTCCATAAGCACGTATAACTATTTACGGAATACATGCCTACATTATATTTATGAAGTGGAGCTAGTGCCGTATCGCCTTAGGTTATGACTGTCACATGATGAATATAATCCAACAAATTACATATCCAATACCTACGAATTTATCTTATATTGTTCTTGCTAAGTTACTACTGCTATCGTTATTGTTGCACTTGCTACAAAAATACTGCTATCACTGTTACCGTTACTATTGCTGCTGTCACTACTATCAAAACTATCATATTACTTTGCTACTGATCACGTTGCTGCAGATAATTAATATCCAGGTGTGGTTGAATTGACAACTCAGCTGCTAATACCTTCAAATATTCTTTAGCTCCTCTTGTGTCGAATCTATAAATTTGGGTTGAATACTCTACCCTCGAAAACGGTTGCCATCCCCTATACTTGTGGGTTATCAGTGATCAACAACTGGTTTAGCATCAGGCTCCAATTTACTTTTGTGCTGACGTAGAGTGGGACTAATGCCCTTAAGATCATCAAGAGTATATCCAATAGCGGCACGATGCTTCTTTGGTGTTTTCAATAATTTCTTTTCTTCATGCGCTGAAAGTTTAGCACTAATAATAACATGATATATCTTATTTTCATCGAGATAGGCATATTTCAAAGTATCAGGTATTTGTTTAAGCTCAAACGCAGGATCACCCTTGGGTGGAGGAAGATCCCCAAGGATTTCAACAGGCAAGTTGTGTTTCAAAATAGGCCCTTGATTTAAGAATATTTCATCTATTTCCCTTCTTTCATTCATAAACATATCATTTTCATGGTCTAGCAAATATTGTTCTAAAGGATCAGTAGGAGGCACGGCAATAGAAGCAAGACCAATACTTTCATCCTTACTAGGCAATTCTTTAACATGGGGTTGTCTATGAAATTTAGAGAAATTAAAATCATGAGACATATCCCCCAAACCAACAGTAACAATATCTTTCTCGCAGTCTATCTTAGCATTAACAGTGTTCAAGAAAGGTCTACCAGATATAATGGGACAAAAAGTATCTTGTGGGGAAGCAAGAACAAGAAAATCAGTAGGATATTTAAATCTCCCACACAAGACTTCAACATATCTAACAATCCCAATTGGTGATATAGTATCTCTATTAGCAAGCTTAATAGTAACATCAATATCTTCTATCTCAGCAGGGGTAATATCATTCATAATTTATTTATATAGAGTATAAGGAATTGCACTCACACTAGCACCCATATCACATAAGCCATGATAACAATGATCTCCAATTTTAAAAGAAACAACATGCATGCCAACAACAAGTCTATGTTTATCTTTAGTATCAGGTTTAGCAATCCTAGCAGCTTAATCATAGAAATAAATGACATGCCCATCAATATTATCGACCAAGAGATCTTTAACTATAGCAATACTAGGTTCAACTTTAATTTGTTCAGGGGGTGTAGGTGTTCTAGTATAACTCTTACGAACCACAGTAGAAGCTTTAGTTTGATCTTTTATTCTAACAGGAAAAGGTGGTTTCTCAATATAAGCAGCAGGAACAATAGGATCAACATTATAAGTAATAGTTTCTTCTTCAACTTTAATAGGTTCTACTACTTTAACTTCAATGGGAGGATAATATTTAAACCACTTCTCAATAGGGAGATCAACATGAGTAGCAAAAGATTCACAGAAAGAAGCTACTATCTCAGATTCACGTCCATATTTAGTGCTAAAATCTCGAAAAGCATTGGTGTCCATAAAAGATTTAACACAATCAAACTTAAGGTTTATACCTGACTCCTTACCTTTGTCGAATTCCCAATCTTCAGAGTTGCCTTTAATTCTTTCCAATAAATGCCATTTGAATTCAATATCCTTCTTCATAAAAGAACCAATACAAGAAGTATCGAGCATGGATCGATCATTATGAGAAAGCCGAGCATAATTTTTTTGAGTAATAATCTCTCTTGAGACCTCATGATTGGGGCATGAATATAACATTGACTTAAGCCTCCCCGAAGCTTGAGCGATACTTTCTCCTTCACGAGGCAAAAATTTTTATATATAATTCCGATCACGATGAACCAGATGCATAGGATAAAACTTCTGATGAAATTCCAATTTCAATCGGTTGTAGTTCCATGGTCCAATATCATCACATAGCCTATACCATGTCAATGCCTTTCCCTTCAAAGATAAAGGGAAGACGTTCTTCTTGACAACATCCTCGGGCATACCTACAACCTTAAATAATCCACAAACTTCATCCACATAGATTAGGTGCATATCGGGATGTAATGTTCCATCTCGTGTGTAAGGATTAGCTAGCAATTTTTCTATCATACCCGAAGGAATTTCATAATAAATATTTTCAGTACGTGCAGTAGGTTGAGGAGCAACTCTTTTCTCTTCCGTTCGAGGTGAAGATACCCCGAACAAGCCCCTCAAAGGATTACTTTCCATAGTAACAAGTGACAGTAAATTTCAGCACACTATATAAATGTTTCCTTACCAAATTCCACTTGCCAAAGGCGCTTCACTCCCCGGCAATAGCGCCAGAAAAGAGTCTTGATGACCCACAAGTATAGGGGATCTATCGTAGTCCTTTCAATAAGTAAGTGTGTCGAACCCAATGAGGACCAGAAGGAAATGACAAGCGGTTTTCAGCAAGGTATTCTCTGCGAGCACTGAAATTATCGGTAACAGATAGTTGTGTGATAGGATAATTCATAACGGGTAACAAGTAACAAAAGTAAACAAGGTGCAGCAAGGTGGCCCAATCCATTTTGTAGCAAAGGATAAGCCTGGACGAACTCTTATATAAAGCAAAGCGCTCCCGAGGACACATGGGAATTGTTGTCAAGCTAGTTTTCATCATGCTCATATGATTCACGTTCGTTACTTTGATAATTTGATATGTGGGTGGACCGGTGCTTGGGTGTTTTCCTTCCTTGGACAAGCCTCCCACTTATGATTAACCCCTCTCGCAAGCATCCGCAACTATGAAAGAAGAATTAAGGTAAACCTAACCATAGCATGAAACATATGGATCCAAATCAGCCCCTTATGAAGCAACGCATAAACAGGGTTTAAGCTTTTGTCACTCTAGCAACCCATTATCTACTTATTACTTATCAATGCCTTCCCCTAGGCCCAAACAATGGTGAAATGTCATGTAGTTGACGTTCACATAACACCACTAGAGGAAAGACATCATACATCTCATCAAAATATCGAACGAATACCAAATTCACATGATTACTTATAACAAGACTTCTCCCATGTCCTCAGCAACAAACATAACTACTCCCAGAGCATATTCATGATCAAGATGGGAGGAGTATTAATTATCATTAAGGATCTGAAAATATAATCTCCCACCGGATAAACCAACTAGCATCAACTACAAGGAGTGATCAACACTACTAGCAACCCACAGATACCAATCTGAGGTTTTGAGACAAAGATCGGATACAAGAGATGAACTAGGGTTTGAGAGGAGATGGTGCTGGTGAAGATGTTGATGGAGATTGACCCCCTCTCGATGAGAGGATCGTTGGTGATGACGATGGCATTGATTTCCCCCTCCCGGAGGGATGTTTCCCCGGCAGAATAGCTCCGCCGGAGCCCTAGATTGGTTCCGCCCAAGTTCCGCCTCGAGATGGCGGCGCTTCGCCCCGAAAGCTTCCTTCTTATTTGTTTTCCAGATCAAAACACACCATATAGCAGAATATGGGCATCGGGGGCCTGCTAGGGTGCCCACAAGGACGGGGGGCGCGCCCTCCACCCTTGTGGCTGGCTAGTGGTCCCCCTCTGGTGCTTTCTTCGCCCAATATTTTTTATATATTCCAAAAATATTCTCTGTGAAGTTTCAGGACTTTAGGAGTTGTGCAGAATAGGTCTCTAATATTTGCTCCTTTTCCAGTCCAGAATTCCAACTACCGGCATTCTCCCTCTTCATGTAATCCTTATAAAATAAGAGAGAAAAGGCATAAGTATTGTGATATAATGTGTAATAACAGCCTATAATGCAATAAATATCAATATAAAAGCATGATGCAAAATTGACGTATCAGCCCTCGCCGTGCCAGCCTGTGTGATGTCCACACTCTATCCTTAAGTGCTAGCCATGGCCCATCGAGACTTTCGCTGCGGAGAGAAAACGCTCGAGGGTTCACCTTTGAGCCAAACACTTAGGGCATCTTCAAGGCGGACCTGCAAACCGCCCGCATCCGTTTGGACCGTGCTGTTTGAATTGCGGAAGTCATAAAATGCGGTTGTGTATCGATCCACTAGACGGTTCGAACACGATTTCTTTCGCAAACCAAAGACAAACGTGGGGCTTTGCGGGAGTCCGGACCGATCCCATGCTCGCTTTTAACCGCCTTGGCCCATTAAAAACACCCCCTTCCTGTGTGTTTTCGGTCAGTGCCGCTCCAGAGGGGCACGCCAGCCGAGAGAGCGCCCCCTGTGCCGCTTCCTGTTGCAGGCAACTACCGCGCATTCAAACGACATGACGGTCGCCCGTCCGCCCGTTTGCCGACCACATTGATGGCACGCGGTTGCCGAGACGTCTCCTCTGGCGCCACCCGTATGTCCCTCTACCGCCCACCATTACTATAAAAACCGATGCCCCGGCCATAGCCGCAGCCATCCACCTCTGATCCCTCTCCGCGCCACCTCCACCATTGATTCCTCCCCGCCAAAGCTCTCTGGACGGGCTGACGTCGGACCAGAAGAAGGAGATGGTCGCCATTGCTGTCGGCAGGCAGCCGGAGGACGACGACATCCCAATGGAGGACACTGCCGACGACGAGCCGGTGCCAGCCTCCTCCACCGTGCCACTGTCTTCCTCCTCCTCGCCCCCTCGCTGGTGTATTGCACCATGACCATCAGCAAGGCCCGTGCCCATTACATGGACATGGCGTGGGAGGAGTAATTTCGGAAGGCACAGGCCTACGCCGCCTACAACCACGACCTCATGTAGGAGCACGTGCAGGCGGAGGAGCAGCTCGCCGCCGGCAAGGCTGTCACACCGGACGCGGACCTAGCGGAGCAGGAGGCGCCGCTCGAGTCCTACCGCTCCGCCCGCGAGATCCGCCTCGCCCGTTGGCGGTACTGCCAGCAGGTGGTGGAGGTGGCGGCCGCCTACAAGGAGAGCGACGACACAGGCAAGGCGGTGTTCAGCGAGACAGACGACAAGGAGGAGGACATCACCGAGTCCGTGCCCCACCGCGATGACCATGAAGCCGGCACGTCCGCGGGTGCCGCCGGCAGCGAGGAAGAGTAGTGCATGATAGGTCGCCGCCGCTTGTGTCCCAGTAAGGCCGTCGCTCCTCCCTTCCCGTCAACGCATAGCTTGGTGGGCTCGACATCTTCGACCGATTAGTCTCTTGGTGGCGATGTGGAGGCAGACAACTTCACTTCCCGGGTCTCCGGAGGCAGAGGTTACGAAGGCGGAGCTGGAGAGCGCCGAGGCGGAACTGAAGACAGTAAAGCTTCATTTCTCGGGGCTCATGGCTGGACACAGGGAACGGGCGCCAGCGACCATTTAGACCTAGCCGGACGAGCTCTGCTTAATTGATGCAAATGTAATAAAATCCGTCGTGTTTATATGAAATCTGGCTGTGTTTATATAAAATCCGGCCGTGTTGACATATAATGTGTTGTCTAGTCTCTTCCATCAGATCGGTCTTTTGGTTGTGTTGGCTAGTACATGAAGCTTTACATGGTATCAGAGCCAAGAGGTCTTGAGTTCAAGACCCGGCTGGCGCAATTAAATTTCAGCCCATTTTCGGTCTACGTTTAGGCCTGAGGGAGCCACACGTGAGGGAGAGTGTTGACGTATAATGTGCTACCTAGTCTTTTCCATCAGATCAGTCTTTTGGTTGCATTGGCTAGAGCATGCACTTCTACATGCCGTGTTTGAACGAATTTCGTCCGATTAGTTTGAGTTATTGTCAAAATGTATGCGGCTAGCGTTGGATGACACCCTCCCGCATCCGTGTCCACGGTCTGGTCCCCTCGTTCGCGGACGGATGCGGACTAAATTTGTGAGTTGCCTTAAAGATACCCTTACTAAGTTATGAAAAACGTATTGCCTTTTTCTCAAATTAATTGTCTTAGATTTATCAATATACCTAGACATTTGTCTAGATACGAATATACGTAGACAAATCTAAGATAACTACTACTCCCTCCACTTCACCAAGACGCACGCATTCTTTCTTCCACGGAAAGAAAGAGGGCCCTTTGGCTAGGGTTTCTTGTGCTTTCCGCCGGTGCCGCCGCCGGTCTACCTCGTCTCCTGTGGTCTTAGGGCCATGGAGGCGTGGTGGATCCCGGCCCTTGCCGGCTTATTTTTTTCATGCTCTTTTGAGGTTTTTAGGGTTTGTGTCCTGCTCAGAGAGGCGAGACGGCGGCAGCTCTCTGAAGATGGAATAAGGTTCTCCCCGCCTTGTCCCTGTTCCAGTGGTGTTTATAGCATCATCGGAGGCCGCGTGAAGGTTTGTCTCCAGCGGATTTTGCGGGATACGGTCGGCGTTTGTCCTCGGTGGATCCATGTGGATCTTGTCTTCGTTCGTCTGTGTTCGTATGTCTACAAGTTGGATCCTTCTATCTACTTTTTCTTTATCGACAATGGTTGTTGTTCTGGCGCGCTGGTCCTATGGGGCCTTAGCACAACGACTTCTCAGCTGTCTACCACAACAAGATTTGCCCGGCTATGATGAAGGAGGGGTGAAGGCGACAACGCGTTTTCGGCTCGCTCCAGTGCTAGTAGTCGTCGCTAGATGATCTACGAATCTAGATGTATTTTTACTTCTAGCGTTTCTTGTATTACCTTGACAGTTGATGAATAGATAAAAAATTATCCTGAAAAAATAACTAAAAAACTAGTACTCCCCTGTTGTAATGTCAAAACGCTCTTATAGAACGAAGGGAGTAGAAGTGGAGACATATCTTGTCGTGTTATATCACACCTCCGGCAGGCATGTGTTGTGGTCTCTCTCGGAATGGGAGCTCGTGACTACTGACGGACTGATCAGTGTCTCCATGCACGTCCCCATCAACTTCAAGCTAGCACAAATAGTTTGTTTCTTGCATAGCTTCGTGCTGAACTAGCTGCTGCATGGAAAGCTCCAAATCTAATTAACTGGGTCGCTGCCATGCCGTCCGGACTCCAGCGAGCTCCGCACCCGCTCCCATTGACTCGTTCCAGCGCTCTTGTACGCTGCTCCGAGCTCCGACCTCTTCTTGCATAGTTACGTCGTCGGTCTTTGGCATTTTCTGCTGCCTGTGTCAGACTGCTATTCAGCAACAGTTCCCGTTTTCAGACGTTTCATCTAGTATGTTCATCGCTATATTTATGAACATATATGGACGAGTTTATATTTCAAGTTTGACATGAACTGTCGTAGTAGATGATAAGTATGTGTGGTGAGAAGCTGAGCTAATAGGCATAATGAACCATTGGAAAAGATCACCATTACTCTTAATAATCTATATAATACTCCCTCCGTTTTATAATGTAAAATGTTTTCCTGACACTAGCTTGGTTAGTAAAGTTGTCGTTATTAAATTAGTCATGCATCCACTGGAATATCGTCCTTTGTTATTGCAAGCTTTCTAAGTCAATGGAGTCAACTCCTTGGAAAAGTCCCTTATCGACCCAAAGTGCGTGTTAAAATATATACACATACTTAAATCCTTTTGTTGATTTTTGTACCTCTGGACTAAGCTTAAATCTTTTATCATTACTACTATTAAATTAGAGTCCGTACATCATTTCCCCCTCACACCTCCTCGTCCCTACCATGTACACGCATCTCCAATCGGGTTTACCAACGTTTTAGATCGTCCGGTTCTTCCGTCACAAATCGTCCGAACCAAAACAAACCGCTTCTCTTATCCTGAGTGCACGAATGGGCTAGGGTTGCCCGGCCGCTACGCTCCCCACAACGGCACCTCCCCGTACGGATTTCGCCTGTGTGATATAGTATTGTAAACGGTGAACTCACTTGATTTCTGTTTAGTATGTCCGCAAGGAAGTGTTGATGACTTGGAAGCTATACATATACATGCTGGAAATTGATGACTACTTGGAGGTAGTTGCTTGTGCATAGAAACATACTCAAACCACTTTTAACATTATATTTTTCACCGGGGCAACCCGAATTGCGTCATTTAACGCTCTATAGTTCGTTAAATCTTTGAATTATTTTTTGAATCTATGGTAAATAATCTAACTAAAATTCATATGCGAACATGTCGGTAAATGAGTAGGAAAACAGATTGACGTCTGTTCTGCTAAGATGTGATGCTTAAATGGATTTGAAATCATGCACATGACTATACTTAGGTTAGGTATTTTCTAAAATTCTAAAAATATAAGGTCATTGTAAATGGTGTGTTTTGTGCTTTCAAATGTTCTACCAAGACCAACTTTTGGCAGATATAAGGAATATGTTGTCTTGATACTACAAACTCTTTCGGTCTCTTGTGAGTTTTTTTGGGTGAGCTTTAAACTGAGAACAATGTATGGACCATTACAAAATTGAAGATAAAGTGTGAACCATAGATTTGTCGTCGAATTACATGTGGCTTTAGGATAGTTGAATTCCTTACATGCTCTAAATTATGCAAAATTTGTAGCCACGCAGATGCACTCAGTCGCACCTTCGCGCCAGGTTAATTACAAGTTTGAAGATAAAGTGTGAACTATAGACCTGCTGCCAAATTACACATGGCTTTTATAAAGTTGAATTCCTTAGATCTGGCTTTAGGATGATAGAGTATCCTTGTTTCAAACTCGTGAATATGTTCCTCACTATAGGATGAATGTAATATTGCTTAGCATGTTTCCTTCAAGTACAAGTGCATAACAACTTTGTCGTTAATTTAGAGTAAGTGCATAACAACTTTGTCGTTAATTTAGACTTTAGAGTACAAAGTTGACCCTTCTCAATCAACATTGAAGATGCAAACAATGTTAATTATGAGAGCGGCATTTCAAGTAGAGGAAGAATGATGGGGAGGAGGAGAAGAAGAGCACTTACTTAATGGTAAAACAAAAGACGGACAATCCAGTGTGATGGGCATGAGGACTCTAAAGCTATATATTTGACATGGTTATTGTTGGAAGCACTAGAATATCTATGGCCTCGTTGTAACTCACAGGCGCTTTTACTAGTATCTAATTATTTTGGGGGCTTAAGAAGTCACTATCATCTTCGAGGTTGTTATCTAGATGATGATGCACTAAAGCAAGGCTCCGCGAAGCCTGACCAAATAAATAAACTGGATCAACTACCATTCCACACATCCTAAAGTGGCTATATGTGTAACGGCTGAAGCATCAAGCAAAGTACATCGTAGGCAAAGCCGGTGCCAACGCCTACACTACCCTTTGCACTTTGTGTGATTTACGACATGCTTGCCGTTGTGAACGCTGCTTCCTTCGCCTCTTGCTCCGCCAATGCCCCGAGCCTTCTCATGAAACCTAACATCCACCACATACCACTCAGTTGGACACCCACCTTCCTTAATCATTCATGCCTTGTCTGCATGTCTAAATTTGAAGGAGAGATTTAGAGATAACTAAGAATCAACAAACTACAATTATCTAAGTAGTTAGGGGCATTTTAGACCATTCATCAACTCGTAACCGCTCCCACAACCATGTTGCCAAACAACTAAGGTTGCGTTTGGATGCAAAATATTTTGCGGTCTTAGAAGAACATTGTGTCTTAAAAAAACCATAGTAATATGTTCGGCATCAATATATACTGCAGTTTAGCAAACTCTGGTATCTCTAAAACGATGATATTTTTGTAATATCTAAAAAAGTTTTTAAAAAAGGGAAATGCTAGATCGTTGGTCTCTCTAAGTCCATATCGCAGTAATCGCCTCCGACTCCTATTGATGCAAGCTAGCCGATTGATCTATTTGTCTAGAGGCGCACATACACGCCCAAATGACTTAGTGCGAATTGGAAACACATGCACGGGAGGCGATTCTAACAGGGGTGTGTCGCTCCTGATCACTTCGACATCTTCGTTGGCACAAGCTTATTTATAGGTCGTGTAGTTCCATGAGTGTAGTTGTGTTAGGTTCAACTAGGTATCTCCATGATTTTCCATGCAACGAAGTAACAATCGGCCAAAACTAGTGGAAACTGAGAAAATTTGCCACTTGCCAAACTCCTCGACAATTTTACCAAGAAAAACTATAGTTTTTAGTAACTCCTCCACAAGGCCTAAAACTATCACAAGCAGATGATACAAATATGCTAGAACAAGCAAGTGACTACAATAAATATATTACTCACAAAGATGCATCAAGGTAACTATTAACAAACAACAGCGAGTCCAGACCTAAAGGCCGGCACGAAGTCCCTTCAAAAGCCATCTTTAGTTTCTGAGCAATGTCTTCAGAACAGAGATGCACACAAACAAATGTTGTTCGGTCCAACAAAAAAATATTGGATCATAGATTTTCAATCTTGAAGGTTGAATTCAACCAAGAAAGTGTAGTTCATCAACGTGATACAACGTCTTTGAAAGTGCATGTAGACCCAATGTGGTTTTGGTAATTAATGACAATACATGTGGACTAATGTTTCCATTGAGATGTATATGAATGAATTTATAGGTAATGCATGAAAAATATTGGATGGATTCAAGGATGAAATCCATAAAGATAAGAAATATGTATTGAGTATTGATTATGGATAGTAATTCATATGGACCAATGATTTCATGAAATTATATATGAAGAAATATTTCATAGTTGATGCAAGATGGAAGATCAATGAGATCAATGGATGAATATATTATTATCAAGGAAAAGTAAGTGAAGAGAAGTTGAGGCATTAAGGTTTAGTTCAACGAGTAAAACCAAATATGATGAAGATGATGTTCATGTGAAGAATAAGAAATGACTAAAATGTAGTTCTTTGTTGAAACTCAAAAAAAGGTCATGGTCGGATTTATGATCAACTCTTTAAGCATGTAATTCAATTGAACAATTCATTGTCTCTCTTAAGAGAGTGTGATTCATTCATTGGTGATTGAGTCCTGAAGCAATGAAGTGAAATGAAGAGTTCGTTGTGGATTTTCAAGAAATCAGTATAGAGCATGAAGTCAATAAATTTTATTTCAGTAAGGGTCGTACTATCCGGGATGCCAATCCCAAACAATTTGGATGTGTACTGATGAGGACAAGGTAGCTCCCAGGGTACGACCATCGGGGCAACCTTTCCTACTGTGACCTGGCTCACCACAGTAGTTGTAGTGCATGATCATACCATGTCTAGACAGCTTCTTGCCTCCATTGCTGCAAACTACTTCTCCCGGAGCTTTCCTTCTATCTGTGCATGGACTTCCAACATGTTTCTGGTACATTGGCTGAAGGGGAGCCATTCATATTCCAACATGCAGGGTTCGATCGGGCAAATCCCAAAGCTGACCCCCGAACAGCTGTCGGACTGCTCTACCCCTTAAATCTCATTTTAATTGCTCCGTTTCACATTGTTGTAGGCTGATGTCTACTACGCAATTTTATTCTTGTAGACTCGTGTTGGGCCTCCAAGCACAGAATCTTCTAGGACAGTAGTAATTTTCCCTCAAGTGGATGACCTAAGGTTTATCAATCCGTGGGAGACGTAGGATGAAGATAGTCTCTCTCAAACGACCCTGCAACCAAATACAAGAAATCTCTTGTGCCCCCAACACCCCCAATACAATGACAAATTGTATAGGTGCACTAGTTCGGCGAAGAGATGGTGATAAAAGTGTAATATGGATGGTAGAAATATATTTTTATAATCTGAATAAATAAAAACGGCAAGGTAGCAAATAGTAAACAGGCACAAAAACGGTATTGCAATGCTTGAAAATGAGGCCTAGGGTCCGTACTTTCACTAGTGCAACATCTCAAGAATGCTAACATAGTTGGATCATATGATTATCCCTCAAAGTGCAATAAAGAATCACTCCCGAGTTCCTATTAGCGGAGAAAAAAGATATAAATTTTCTGTAGGGTACGAAACCACCTCAAAGCTATTCTTTCCGTTCAATCTATCCTAGAGTTCGTACTAAAATAACGCAAGCTATTCTTTCCGATCGATCTAATCAAGAGTTCGTACTAAAATAACACCAAAGCAAATTCATATTCATAATACTCAATCCACACAAAGAACTACAAGGGGACCCCAGAATTTATATCGGAGAAAAGATAATAAAAATGTGCATCAACCCCTATGCATAGATTACCCCAATGTCACTTCGGGAATCCGCAAGTTGAGTGCCATAACATATATCAAGTGAATCAATACGATACCTCATTGTCACCTCAAGTATTCATACCGCAAGACATACATCATGTGTTCTCAAATCTGAATATTCAATCCGACAAGACAAAACTTCAAAGGGTAAAGATTCAATTCATCACAACAAGAGGGGAGAAACATCATATGATCCATCTATATTAACAAAGCCCATGATATATATCACGAGAGAGAGAGAGAGATTAAACACATAGCTACTGGTACAAACCCTCAGCCCCGAGGGTGGACTACTCCCTCCTCATCGTGGTGGCCACCGGGATGATGAAGAAGGCCACCGGAGATGATTCCCCCCTCCGGAAGGGTGCCGGAACGGGTCTAGATTGGTTTTCAGTGGCTACAGAGGCCTGCGGCGACGGAACTTCTGATCTAGGTTAACCCCGAAGGGTCTCGAAATATTTGGGAATTTATAGTGCAAAGAGGGGGTGCGGGAGGCCACCGAGGTGGGCAGAACCCACCTGGGCGCGCCAGGGGGCCCTGGCGCGCCCTGGTGGGTTGTGCCCCCCTTGGGGCACCCCCCAGGTTCAGCTCTGGCCCATTGGGTTCCTTCCGGTCCATAAAAAATCCCTGTGGAGTTTCGTTGCATTTGGACTCCATTTGGTATTGATTTCCTGCGATGTAAAAACAAGCAAAAAACAGCAACTGGCACTGGGCACTGGGTCAATAGGTTAGTCCCAAAAAATGATATAAAGTTGCTATAAAATGATTGTAAAACATCCAAGAATGTTAAAATAATAGCATGAATACTTCATAAATTATAGATACGTTGGAGACGTATCATAGGCCTTCTTGAACATCTCCACAGAGTAGCACTGATGTACCAGCTGTAGAGGGATCAACTCTTTCTTGTCTTGCACATGCTATAGCATGCACACATGGGATCCCACTCTTCTCCTATCTCTTGCAACTATAATGTAATCTCGTGCTCTGTCTCCAACCTGAAACATATTCCATCTCCTGCCCCATCCACATAGCATGTACTTGCCCATTCAATCATCTTCTCCACCTTTTTCTTGATCTTGGGGAAGATGTGTCCTGTCATTTATTCAACCTCTATTTGTTTGGTGCAGTGCCTTGTCATCCATTGGCCTTTGATCCTTTCAATCATTGATAGCATAGGAAGCTCTCTTGCATCTAGAATGTATCCGTGGAAACAAATATCATAATACAGTTAGTACACTTAAGTAAGATGTATGTAGGATATCATAGTTATGGTTTTGCTCTTACTTGTTGAAGACCTCACAGTTGTTGTTCAGTAGTATATCACACTTAGGTAGACCACTCTGAAAATCACTCACCCATGTATGTGGTTCTAGTTCATGCAACCATTTGTGTGCATCAATACCAAGCTCCTTCATCTCATTCATGTGTTGCTCATACTTCGTTCATGTGTTGCTTCTTGCAATCTTCGACAATTGATTCTTCAATGCATTACCTTTGTGTAGCTGCTAAAAATTCAATCACATGTATCTCACACGGATCCTATGTTGTGATTCTAGAAAGAGCTCATCCACACATTGATTAGTCCCTACAAAGGTATAACAATGCAATCATAAGCTCATAACATAACCTATTACAACAGTCCTGAATTGAATTCCACAATTTTTAGTTTATAACTTTTGTTTGTTGGACATAATTGTCCATGGTGCAGTGTTGATAATGTCTAGATATTTTTTAGTCTCCCAAGAAACCAACACTGTTGGGCTTGTCCTCCACTTCAACAACAACTATTGCAATTGGGAAAATACAGTCATTTGGATCTATACTCACATCACTGAGCAACTGTCCTCTATACCTTTTCTTAATATGATAGCCATCAATAAAGATTATAGGCATGCATCCGTGAAGGAACCTATTTTGCAAGCATCTAAGCACATGTAGGATTTGTTGAACCTTGCTTCTTCATCAAGTGTTACAAACAAGGAGCAACCTCGGCCACTCCTTCTTAGCTCATTGCCATAGTCCCAAATCATTTTGTATTGCCCTTCCTCATCACCATGGATGATCTTCATACCTAGCCTCCCAGCCCTTTGCAACTTGGTCCTTGTCGGTGTCATATGCCACTCCTTCTGCACAACCCTTGAGAAGTTTCTCAAGTTCATATCCCGAGCAGCTCTAAAGCTCTCCAAGTACCTCTATGCAATGAATGGAGCACTGAAAGCCTTGATCTTTCACTTCTTTGAGCATGTGTGTACATTGACATGCTTCTTGATCATGGAGCACTTGGTTCCTGTCATGGGGGGCCCGCATGTACCAAGTACAATCATCATCACATTTTCCTATCATTCATAGGCAACTTGACATCAAATATATTCTTGTAATAGTATTCTTTGATGGCTTTCCTCAACAATTCATCTGTTTGAAAAACTTGGCCAACATGGAATTTAGGACAATGTAGGTTCTCTACCCTAAAAGCCTTGAACTTCATGTACACTTCTTCATCATCTGAATTTGCTGGCGACAAATCGTCACCTTTAGACTCATATAGTTCATATTATTGCTCCTCTTTTCCTTCATCTCCAGCTTTCTCCTTTCCTTTGTCTGTACCCTTTCCCTTTTTAGTAGCTTGAATTCCTTGCTTCCCTGCGTCCTTTTTGTCCTCATGTTCATCCATATCCACATTGTATGCATATAAATCATCATCAACATCACTAATGTCATAGTCACTGTCTACTGTGGCACCAGGATCAAAGTCTGAATCATCTGAATCACTGTCAACAGTTGAATCTTCTGCTCCCATTTCATATGAAGACTTCATGCCTTCTTGTTCTGCTGCTCACTGCTTCTTGCTTACTAACATTTCTTGTGAATTTTCTCTGGTTCTGATGGTTGTATGTCAATGGCCTCTGGCTCTACCATATTTGCGTCTTCATGATTGCCAACATAGCAGTTCCTCTTTGCAAGCACATAATTACTAACATCACCCGTTGGACTCTCTAGGTAAATCACCTGTATAGGAATAGGATGATATACATGCTCTGCCTCTTCATTTACACATTCATCTACATGTTCTGCATCTTCATTTTCATATCTACCATTCTCTGGTGTACATGTGCTGCTTCACTACTTTCTGGCTCATTGTTCCTAGTCTTTGTTGGACTGAACACTGGAGGCAGGTGGGTTATTGGGAAATTCACCACATCATCCTTCGTAAGATTAGCATCCAAGCTATCATAATGGTCCATATAAAAGACTGAATGAGTTGTGGCCAAGAGACAGAAATGTTAGCATCTGATCAGTGTCTTCATCACCTCTGATTTCTCTCAAACTGTTCTGCTTGATTAACAAAATAGGAATCAAATAGTACACCTTTAATCCGCCTGCCATCTCCCACCCAATCTCCCCAACTAAATGTTCAACCATAACTGGAGACCATGTCACAACATCTAGTTCATCATACCACACAACATGAGCATTGACATAAGAACGGTTGCTACCACGTCCAAGGAAATATCCACCATGGTTGAACTGAACAATTTTTCTCCATGCACCTTGGAAGAATAAAACACGTACATATGCATCGGAATCAACTACAAGGCACTTCCTTTACAAAGCTAAAACCCTACTCCAAAACTTCCAAATCACATATAAAACCCTAGTGAAATCAACACTCCAATGCGGGAAACCCTATCTAACTACCTCAAAATTGATGATCCCAAACGAAATATTGCCGACTAAAACATGTACAAATGCATCAGAATCAACTACAAGGTACCTCCTTTGTATAGCTAAAAACCTACTCCGAAACCCCCAAATCATGCGGAAAACCCTAGCGAAATCTCTACTCCAATGCGGGCAACCCTATCAAACTAACCCAAGATTGTTGATGCCGAAACGAAATATTGCAGATTAACAACCCAAGAATCCAAGGCTTGACGAAAAAGATTGGGGCTTACTGTAGCTTGGGGCGGCGCACTGTCAGGGCGACGAACAGGGGCCATTACTGCCACACCTATGCACCCACAGACGAACAGGGGTTGACGAACCACGCATCTTGACCCTCTTGACACCTCTCCGTCGGCGATGAGCCGGTGGCAGCGGCGATCACCTTCCTCTCCCATGCGTCGCACCCTATTTCGGTGTGATCGAAGACGGACATGTAAGGGGATTTGATCCGTTCCAACGACACTAGGGGGACACTAGGGGGTTTTGTGAAAAACGACACGCAGACGGCCGCTTCCTGCCAGCTAGCGCGGTGGAGTGGTCAACACGTGGTCAACAACGCCGCGTACAGGCTCAATACGCTCAACAATGACCGTATAATCACGTCTTGTCATATTTAGTGCATGTAATTGCCCGTAATGGATATATTCTTGGGTAGGGTGACCAAAGTGGGCACACGACACAAGTTAAGTGACTGGCGGTGCATTTTTCTCTTTTAACTACCATGGCACCCACTTAAAATCGCTAATGTTAAGAGCAACTCCAACGCAGCGACCCAAAACGTCCGCCTACGTCCATTTGGGTCGGCACGGACATAAGTTGAGGCCCAACGCGCCGACCCAAACCCAAAATGCGCCCGCTTCGCGTCCGTGCCGACGCATTTGTGGCCGAAATGCGTCGGCGCAGACGTGAAACGGACGCCTCGCATGCCTTCTCAGTGTCCGCCGCGTGCCCACCTGGCGGCCGCCCAACTACCGCGGTCAGCTTAATTTATTACGACCGCCCACCTCCGGCCCACGTGTCAGCGACGGCGGTTGACCTTTTTTTATCCGAGCGTGTGGGGGGTCCGTGATGCGGCTTGAACTACGTCGGTATTTCCCCAAAGAGGAAGGGACAGCTACAGTAGGTATTTCCCTCAGTAATGTGACCAAGGTTATCAAACCAGTAGGAGAACCACGCAACACCACATAAACAGCTCCTGCACACAAAAAACAAATACTTGCAACCCGACGTAAGGGAGGGGTTGTCAATCCCTCACAGGTAAAAAATAGCAACTAACACTGGGCACTATGTCAATAGGTTAGTCACAAAAAATGATATAGATTTTCTATAAAATGATTGTAAAACTTTCAAGAATGATAATACATGCTAGATATATCATAGGCGGTTCCCAAACAGAAAATAAAGTTTATTCCTTTTTCCATCATACTTTCACATTCCACGACTAACCGAATCCACGGGTGCCGTCCATACCAACACTTTCCAAGGAATTTATTATTTGACAACATAAAGTCAATTCATTTTTCATTTCGGGACTGGGCATCCCTAATACCTTTGTCGTACTCTTGTGCAATGACAAGTGAATAAACACTCATCTTGAGAATCACACATCTAGCATGGAAATATATCAGCCACCCCCTACCGTTTCATGAGCGGTACGAGGACATAAAAGAGAAGTTTATTTTGAAAATTAGAGATGTCACATGCAAATTTTCTTAGAACGGCAAAAGAATAGCGCATATAGGTAGATATAGTGGACTCATATGGCAAAACTGGTTTAAGGATTTTGGATGCACAAGTAGTGATCATACTTAGTGCAAATGAAGGCTAGCAAAAGATTGAGAAGCATCCAACTAAGAAACGAAAAATCTCATAAGCGAGCATTAAGCATAACTAACACCGAATAATGCACCACAAGTAGGATGTAATTTCATTGCATAACTATTGACTTTCGTGCTTGCATAGGGAATCACAAACCTTAACACCAATATTATTACTAAAGCATAATTACTGATCAACATGACTCACATATGACTATCATCATATCTCAAAACTATTACAAAGAATCAAGTTTATTTTGTCCAATGATCTTCATGAAAGTTTTTATTATATCCTCCTTGGATATCTATCACTTTGGAACTAGTCCATATGTTGCTTTTAATAAACTCAAACAAATATAAGTGAAGAACATGAGCATCATATTTCTTTCTCTCAAATTAATCTAAGTGAAGCATGAGAGAATTTCTACAAAGATAACAAAGCACACCGTGCTCAAAAAGATATAAGTGAAGCACTACAGCAATTCCAAGGCTCTAAAAAATTTAAGTGAAGCATAGGAGCAAGCATAACATAATTTGGCTCTCCAAAATAGGTGTGTACAGCAAGGATTCTTATTAAAAAATTAAAAAGAAAAACAAACAAAGACTCATATCATACAAGACGCTCCAAGCAAAATTCATAATATGTGACGAATAAAAATATAGTTTCAAGTAAAATACCGATGGTTGTTAGAAGAAAGAGGGGATGCCACTCGGGGGCATCCCCAAGCTTATTTGCTTGATACTTCTTGAATATTATCTTGGGGTGCCTCAGGCATCCCCAAGCTTAGATTTTTGCTAATCCTTATTCCTTTGTCCATCGCGATCTCACCCAAAACTTGAAAACTTCAATCACACAAAACTCAACAAAACTTCGTGAGATCCGTTAGTATAAGAAAGCAAATCACTACTTTAAGTACTGTTGCAAACCCATTCATATTTTGTTATTGTATTATATCTATTGTATTTTAACTTTTCCATGGCAAAAACTCTTCAAAGGAAACCATAGAATCATCAAAACAAGCACATAACTCAACCAAAACAGAATCTGTCAAAAACAGAACAGTCTGTAGCAATCTAAATATTTCGAATACTTATGTAACTCCAAAAATTCTGAAAAATTAGGACAACTTGAGCAATTTGTATATTAATCTTCTGCAAAAAGAATATGTATTTTATCACGCTTCTGTTGAAAATGAGAATTATTTTCGTGAGCGCAAAAGTTTCTTTTTTCCAGCAAGATCAAATCAACTATCACCCAACATGATCCCAAAGGCTTTGCTTGGCACAAACACTAATTAAAACACCAAAGACACAATCATAACAGTATCATAATTGTGCTAACACTCAAGAACAGAAAGAAAAAGATAAAAATAAATTTTATTCATTGGGTTGCCTCCGAACAAGCTCTTTCTTTATAACCATTAAGATATGCTTAAGATTTTATTGATACCCACATGAAAGATAAGAATTGAAACACAAAAAGAGCATCATAAAACATGTGACAAACACACTTAAGTCTAACATACTTCCTATGCATAGGCATTTTATAGGAGAACAAATTATCAAGACAAGAAAAACCTAGCATATGCAAGGGAAAAGAATAAAACATTGACAATCTCAACATAATGAGAGGTAATTTAGTAACATGAAAAAATTTACAACCATATTTCCCTCTCTCATAATAATTACATGTGGGATCACATTCAAATTCAACAATATAGATATCACATAACATATCATCTATCTGATCCACATGCATGCAAAGTTCACACTCTTCCAAGATAGTGGGATTATCATCAAATAAAGTCATGACCTCTCCAAACCCACTTTTATCGAAAAAATCACAAGATTGATAATTCTCCAAAGTAGTGGGATCATTAACACCTAAAGTTGACACTCTTCCAAACCCATTTTCAATATTATTGCCAACATATTCATCATGAGGTTTAAATAAATTTTCAAGATCATAAGAATCATTATCACCCCAATCATGATCATTGCAATAAGTAGTGGACATAGCAAAACAAGCATCCCCAAGCTTGGGGTCTTGCATATCACTAACACAATTGCCATTAATAGAATTTATAAAAACATCACTGCAATTGTGACGCCCCCGATTCAATCGTACACTAATCATACACGCAAACGTGTACGATCAAGATCAGGGACTCACGGGAAGATATCACAACACAACTCTAAAATTAAAATAAGTCATACAAGCATCATAATACAAGCCAGGGGCTCGAGGGCTCGAATACAAGTGCTCGATCATAGACGAGTCAGCAGAAGCAACAATATCTGAGTACAGACATAAGTTAAACAAGTTTGCCTTAAGAAGGCTAGCACAAACTGGGAAACAGATCGAAAGAGGTGCAGGCCTCCTGCCTGGGATCCTCCTAAACTACTCCTGGTCGTCGTCAGCGGCCTGCACGTAGTAGTAGGCACCTCCAGTGTAGTAAGAGTCGTCGTCGACGGTGGCGTCTGGCTCCTGGGCTCCAGCATCTCGTTGCGACAACCAGGTAGAATGGAAAGGGGGAAAAGAGGGAGAAAAGCAACCGTGAGTACTCATCCAAAGTACTCGCAAGCAAGGATCTACACTACTTATGCATGGGTATCTGTGTAAAGGGGCAATATCGGTGGACTGAACTGCAGAAAGCCAGAATAAGAGGGGGATAGCTAATCCTGTCGAAGACTACGCTTCTGGCAGCCTCCATCTTGCGGCATGTAGAAGAGAGTAGATGGTAAGTTCACCAAGTAGCATCGTATAGCATAATCCTACCCGGCGATCCCCTCCTCGTCGCCCTGTTAGAGAGCGATCACCGGGTTATATCTGGCACTTGGAAAGGTGTGTTTTATTAAATATCCGGTTCTAGTTGTCATAAGGTCAAGGTACAACTCCAAGTCGTCCTGTTACCGAAGATCACGGCTATTCGAATAGATAAACTTCCCTGCAGGGGTGCACCACATAACCCAACACGCTCGATCCCATTTGGCCGGACACACTTTTCTGGGTCATGCCCGGCCGCGGAAGATCAACACGTCGCAGCCCCACCTAGGCACAACAGAGAGGTCAGCACGCCGGTCTAAATCCTATGGCGCAGGGGTCTGGGCCCATCGCCCATTGCACACCTGCACGTTGCGTGGGCGGCCGGAAGCAGACCTAGCCTAGCAGGCGTTCCAGTCCAATCCAGCGCGCGCCGCTCAGTCGCTAACGTCAAGAAGGCTTCGGCTGATACCACGACGTCGAGTGCCCATAACTGTTCCCGCGTAGTTGGTTAGTATGTATAGGCCAGTGGCCAGACTCAGATCAAATACCAAGATCTCGTTAAGCGTGTTAAGTATCCGCGAACGTCGACCAGGGCCAGGCCCACCTCTCTCCTAGGTGGTCTCAACCTGCCCTGTCGCTCCGCCACAAAGTAACAGTCGGGGGCCGTCGGGAACCCATGCCCACCTCTACCGGGATGGAGCCACCTGCCCCTTCAGCCCCATCTCCGAACAGTATCATAAGTACTGTAACAGTTTAAAGTATATAGCATATGCCCGTGATCACCCCCGAAGTGTGTAGGGGATCGTAGCAGAAATTTAAAATTTTCTACGCATCACCAAGATCCATCTATGGAGTTTACTAGCAACGAGAGGGAAGGAGTGCATCTACATACCCTTGTAGATCGCGAGCGGAAGCGTTCAAGTGAACGGGGTTGATGGAGTCGTACTCGTCGTGATCCAAATCACCGATGACCGAGCGCCGAACGGACGGCACCTCCGCGTTCAACACACGTACGGAGCAGCGACGTCTCCTCCTTCTTGATCCAGCAAGGGGGAAGGAGAGGTTGATGGAGATCCAGCAGCACGACTGCGTGGTGGTGGAAGTAGCGGGGATCTCGGCAGGGCTTCGCCAAGCGCAAGCGGGAGGGAGAGGTGTCACGGGAGGGAGAGGGAGGCGCCAGGGGCTGTGGTGCTGCTGCCCACCCTTCCCCCCACTATATATAGGGGTCCTGGGGGGCGCCGGCCCCCTGGAGATCCCATCCGAGGGGGGGGGCGGCGGCCAAGGGGGTGGCTTGCCCCCCAAGCCAAGTGGGGCGCCCCCCACCCCCAGGGTTTCCAACCCTAGGCGCAGGGGGAGGCCCAAGGGGGGGGCCCCAGCCCACTAGGGGCTGGTTCACTTCCCACTTCAGCCCATGGGGCCCTCCGGGATAGGTGGCCCCACCCGGTGGACCCCCGGGACCCTTCCGGTGGTCCCGGTACAATACCGATAACCCCCAAAACTTTCCCGGTGGCCGAAACTGGACTTCCTATATATAATTCTTCACCTCCGGACCATTCCGGAACTCCTCATGACGTCCGGGATCTCATCCGGGACTTCGAACAACTTTCGGGTTTCCGCATACTAATATCTCTACAACCCTAGCATCACCGAACCTTAAGTGTGTAGACCCTACGGGTTCGGGAGACATGCAGACATGCCCGAGACGACTCTTCGGTCAATAACCAACAGCGGGATCTGGATACCCATGTTGGCTCCCACATGTTCCACGATGATCTCATCGGATGAACCACGATGTCGAGGATTCAATCAATCCCGTATACAATTCCCTTTGTCAAGCGGTATGTTACTTGCCCGAGATTCGATTGTCGGTATCCCAATACCTTGTTCAATCTCGTTACCGGCAAGTCTCTTTACTCGTACCATAATGCATGATCGCGTGGCTAACTCCTTAGTCACATTGAGCTCATTATGATGATGCATTACCGAGTGGGCCCAGAGATACCTCTCCCTCACACGGAGTGACAAATCCCAGTCTCGATCCGTGTCAACCCAACAGACACTTTCAGAGATACCTGTAGTGTACCTTTATAGTCACCCAGTTACGTTGTGACGTTTGGTACACCCAAAGCACTCCTACGGCATCTGGGAGTTACACGATCTCATGGTCTAAGGAAAAGATACTTGACATTGGAAAAAGCTCTAGCAGACGAACTACACGATCTTTGCGCTATGCTTAGGATTGGGTCTTGTCCATCACATCATTCTCCTAATGATGTGATCCCGTTATCAATGACATCCAATGTCCATAGTCAAGAAACCATGACTATCTGTTGATCAACGAGCTAGTCAACTAGAGGCTTACTAGGGACACGTTGTGGTCTATGTATTCACACATGTATTACGATTTCCGGATAACACAATTATAGCATGAACAATAGACAATTATCATGAACAAGGAAATATAATAATAAGCATTTTATTATTGACTCTAGGGCATATTTCCAACAGTCTCCCACTTGCACTAGAGTCAATAATCTAGTTACATTGTGATGAATCGAACACCCATAGAGTTCTGGTGTTGATCATGTTTTGCTCTAGGGAGAGGTTTAGTCAACGGATCTGCTACATTCAGGTCCGTATGTACTTTACAAATATCTATGTCTCCATTTTGAACACTTTCACGAATGGAGTTGAAGCGACGCTTGATATGCCTGGTCTTCCTGTGAAACCTGGGCTCCTTGGCAAGGGCAATAGCTCCAGTGTTGTCACAGAAGAGAGTCATCGGGCCCGGCGCATTGGGAATCACCCCTAGGTCGGTAATGAACTCCTTCATCCAGATTGCTTCCTGTGCTGCCTCTGAGGCCGCCATGTACTCCGCTTCACAAGTTGATCCCGCCACGACGCTTTGCTTGCAACTGCACCAGCTTACTACACCTCCATTCAAAATATACACGTATCCGGTTTGTGACTTCGAGTCATCCAGATCTGTGTCGAAGCTAGCATCGACGTAACCCTTTACCACGAGCTCTTCGTCACCTCCATAAACGAGAAACATATTCTTAGTCCTCTTCAGGTACTTCAGGATATTCTTGACCGCTGTCCAGTGTTCCATGCCGGGATTACTTTGGTACCTTCCTACCAAACTTACGGCAAGGTTTACATCAGGTCCGGTACACAGCATGGCATACATAATAGACCCTATGGCCGAGGCATAGGGGATGACACTCATCTTCTCTCTATCTTCTGCCGTGGTCGGGCATTGAGCCGTGCTCAATTGCACACCTTGCAATACAGGCAAGAACCCCTTCTTGGACTGATCCATATTGAACTTCTTCAATATCTTGTCAAGGTACGTACTCTGTGAAAGACCAATGAGGCGTCTTGATCTATCTCTATAGATCTTGATGCCTAATATATAAGCAGCTTCTCCAAGGTCCTTCATTGAAAAACACTTATTCAAATAGGCCTTTATACTTTCCAAGAATTCTATATCATTTCCCATCAATAGTATGTCATCCACATATAATATGAGAAATGCTACAGAGCTCCCACTCACTTTCTTGTAAACACAGGCTTCTCCATAAGTCTGTGTAAACCCAAACGCTTTGATCATCTCATCAAATCGAATGTTCCAACTCCGAGATGCTTGCACCAGCCCATAGATGGAGCGTTGGAGCTTGCATACCTTGTTAGCATTCTTAGGATCGACAAAACCTTCCGGCTGCATCATATACAATTCTTCCTTAAGAAAGCCGTTAAGGAATGCCGTTTTGACGTCCATTTGCCATATCTCATAATCATAGAATGCGGCAATTGCTAACATGATTCAGACGGACTTCAGCTTTGCTACGGGTGAGAAAGTCTCATCGTAGTCAACCCCTTGAACTTGTCGATAACCCTTAGCGACAAGTTGAGCCTTATAGATGGTCACATTACCATCCGCGTTTGTCTTCTTCTTAAAGATCCATTTATTTTCTATGGCTCGCCGATCATCGGGCAAGTCAGTCAAAGTCCATACTTCGTTTTCATACATGGATCCTATCTCGGATTGCATGCCTTCAAGCCATTTGTTGGAATCTGGGCCCGCCTTCGCTTCTTCATAGTTCGAAGGTTCACCGTTGTCTAACAACATGATTTCCAGGACAGGGTTGCCGTACCACTCTGGTGCGGAACGTGTCCTTGTGGACCTACGAAGTTCAGCAGTAACTTGATCCGAAGCTTCATGATCATCATAATTAACTTCCTCCCCAGTCGGTGTAGGCACCACAGGAACATCTTCCCGTGCTGCGCTACTTTCCGGTTCGGAAGGGGTGACTATCACCTCATCAAGTTCCACTTTCCTCCCACTTACTTCCTTCGAGAGAAACTCTTTCTCCAGAAAGGGCCCGTTCTTGGCAACAAAGATCTTGCCTTCGGATCTAAGGTAGAAGGTATACCCAATGGTTTCCTTAGGGTATCCTATGAAGACGCATTTCTTTGACTTGGGTTCGAGCTTTTCAGGTTGAAGTTTCTTGACATAAGCATCGCATCCCCAAACTTTTAGAAACGACAGCTTAGGTTTCTTCCCAAACCATAATTCATACGGTGTCGTCTCAACGGATTTCGACGGAGCCCTATTTAAAGTGAATGCGGCAGTCTCTAAAGCATAGCCCCAAAATGAGAGCGGTAGATCGGTAAGAGACATCATAGATCGCACCATATCCAATAGAGTGCGATTACGACGTTCGGACACACCGTTACGCTGAGGTGTTCCAGGCGGCGTGAGTTGTGAAACGATTCCACATTTCCTTAAGTGCGTACCAAATTTGTGACTTAAATATTCTCCTCCATGATCTGATCATAAGAACTTTATTTTCCTGTCACGTTGATTCTCAACCTCACTCTGAAATTCCTTGAACTTTTCAAAGGTCTCAGACTTGTGTTTCATTAGGTAGACATACCCATATCTACTCAAGTCATTAGTGAGAGTGAGAACATAACGATAGCCACCGCGAGCCTCAACACTCATTGGACCGCACACATCAGTATGTATGATTTCCAATAAGTTGGTTGCTCGTTCCATTGTTCCGGAGAACGGAGTCTTGGTCATCTTTCCCATGAGGCATGGTTCGCATGTGTCAAATGATTCATAATCGAGAGACTCTAAAAGTCCATCAGCATGGAGCTTCTTCATGCGCTTGACACCAATGTGACCAAGGCGGCAATGCCACAAGTATGTGGGACTATCGTTATCAACTTTACATCTTTTGGTATTCACACTATGAATATGTGTAACATCACGTTCGAGATTCATTAAGAATAAACCATTGACCAGCGGGGCATGACCATAAAACATATCTCTCATATAAATAGAACAACCATTATTCTCGGATTCAAATGAGTAGCCATCTCGCATTAAACGAGATCCAGATACAATGTTCATGCTCAAAGCTGGCACTAAATAACAATTATTGAGGTTTAAAACTAATCCCATAGGTAAATGTAGAGGTAGCGTGCCGACGGCGATCACATCGACCTTGGAACCATTCCCGACGCGCATCGTCACCTCGTCCTTCGCCAGTCTCCGTTTATTCCGCAGCTCCTGTTTTGAGTTACAAATATGAGCAACCGCACCGGTATCAAATACCCAGGAGCTACTACGAGTACTGGTAAGGTACACATCAGTTACATGTATATCACATATACCTTTGGTGTTGCCGGCCTTCTTGTCCGCTAAGTATTTGGGGCAGTTCCGCTTCCAGTGACCACTTCCCTTGCAATAAAAGCACTCAGTCTCAGGCTTGGGTCCATTTCTTGGCTTCTTCCCGGCAACTGGCTTACCGGGCGCGGCAACTCCCTTGCCGTCTTTCTTGAAGTTCTTCTTACCCTTGCCTTTCTTGAACTTAGTGGTTTTATTCACCATCAACACTTGATGTTCCTTTTTGATCTCCACCTCCACTGATTTCAGCATTGAATATACCTCAGGGATGGTCTTTTCCATCCCCTGCATATTGAAGTTCATCACAAAGCTCTTGTAGCTTGGTGGAAGCGACTGAAGGATTCTGTCAATGACCGCGTCATCCGGGAGATTAACTCCCAGCTGAGACAAGCGGCTGTGTAACCCAGACATTTTGAGTATGTGCTCACTGACAGAACTATTTTCCTCCATTTTACAACTGAAGAACTTGTCGGAGACTTCATATCTCTCGACTCGGGCATGAGCTTGGAAAACCATTTTTAGCTCTTCGAACATCTCATATGCTCCGTGTTTCTCAAAACGCTTTTGGAGCCCCGGTTCTAAGCTGTAAAGCATGCTGCACTGAACGAGGGAGTAATCATCAGCACGAGACTGCCAAGCGTTCATAACGTCTTGGTTCTCTGGGATGGGTGCTTCACCTAGCGGTGCTTCTAGGACATAATCTTTCTTGGCAGCTATGAGGATGATCCTCAGGTTCCGGACCCAGTCCGTATAGTTGCTGCCATCATCTTTCAGCTTGGTTTTCTCTAGGAACGTGTTGAAGTTGAGGGCAACGTGGGCCATTTGATCTACAAGACATATTGTAAAGATTTTAGACTAAGTTCATGATAATTAAGTTCATCTAATCAAATTATTCAATGAACTCCCACTCAGATAGACATCCCTCTAGTCATCTAAGTGAAACATGATCCGAGTTTAACTAGGCCGTGTCCGACAATCACGTGAGACGGACTGGTCAATATCGGTGAACATCTTCATGTTGATCGTATCTTCTATACGACTCATGCTCGACCTTTCGGTCTTCCGTGTTCCGAGGCCATGTCTGTACATGCTAGGCTCGTCAAGTCAACCTAAGTGTATTGTGTGTGTTCCGAGGCCATGTCTGTACATGCTAGGCTCGTCAACACCCGTTGTATGCGAATGTTAGAATCTATCACACCCGATCATCACGTGGTGCTTCGAAACAACGAACCTTCGCAACGGTGCACAGTTAGGGGGAACACTTTCTTGAAATTATTATAAGGGATCATCTTACTTACTACCGTCGTTCTAAGCAAATAAGATGTAAAACATGATAAACATCACATGCAATCAAATAGTGACATGATATGGCCAATATCATTTTGCTCCTTTGATCTCCATCTTCGGGGCGCCATGATCATCTTCGTCACAGGCATGACACCATGATCTCCATCATCATGATCTCCATCATCGTGTCTTCATGAAGTTGTCATGCCAACGATTACTTCTACTTCTATGGCTAACGTGTTTAGCAATAAAGTAAAGTAATTTACATGGCGTTATTCAATGACACGCAGGTCATACAAAAAATAAAGACAACTCCTATGGCTCCTGCCGGTTGTCATACTCATCGACATGCAAGTCGTGATTCCTATTACAAGAACATGATCAATCTCATACATCACATATATCTCATTCATCACATCCTTTTGGCCATATCACATCACAAGGCACATGCTGCAAAAACAAGTTAGACGTCCTCTAATTGTTGTTGCATGTTTTTACGTGGCTTCTATAGGTTTCTAGCAAGAACGTTTCTTACCTATGTAAAACCACAACGTGATATGCCAATTTCTATTTACCCTTCATAAGGACCCTTTTCATCGAATCCGTTCCGACTAAAGTGGGAGAGACACACACCCGCTAGCCACCTTATGCAACTAGTGCATGTCAGTCGGTGGAACCTGTCTCACGTAAGCGTACGTGTAAGGTCGGTCCGGGCCGCTTCATCCCACGATGCCGCCGAAACAAGATAAGACTAGTAGTGGCAAGAAAAATTGACAACATCTACGCCCACAACAATCTTGTGTTCTACTCGTGCATAGTAACTACGCATAGGCCTGGCTCATGATGCCACTGTAGGGGATCGTAGCAGAAATTTAAAATTTTCTACGCATCACCAAGATCCATCTATGGAGTTTACTAGCAACGAGAGGGAAGGAGTGCATCTACATACCCTTGTAGATCGCGAGCGGAAGCGTTCAAGTGAACGGGGTTGATGGAGTCGTACTCGTCGTGATCCAAATCACCGATGACCGAGCGCGGAGCGGACGGCACCTCCGCGTTCAACACACGTACGGAGCAGCGACGTCTCCTCCTTCTTGATCCAGCAAGGGGGAAGGAGAGGTTGATGGAGATCCAGCAGCACGACGGCGTGGTGGTGGAAGTAGCGGGGATCCCGGTAGGGCTTCGCCAAGCGCAAGCGGGAGGGAGAGGTGTCACGGGAGGGAGAGGGAGGCGCCAGGGGCTGTGGTGCTGCTGCCCTCCCTCCCCCCCACTATATATAGGGGTCCTGGGGGGGCGCCGGCCCCCTGGAGATCCCATCTGAGGGGGGCGGCGGCCAAGGGGGTGGCTTGCCCCCCAAGCCAAGTGGGGCGCCCCCCACCCCCAGGGTTTCCAACCCTAGGCGCAGGGGGAGGCCCAAGGGGGGCGCCCCAGCCCACTAGGGGCTGGTTCCCTTCCCACTTCAGCCCATGGGGCCCTCTGGGATAGGTGGCCCCACCCGGTGGACCCCCGGGATCCTTCCGGTGGTCCCGGTACAATACCGATAACCCCCAAAACTTTCCCGGTGGCCGAAACTGGACTTCCTATATATAATTCTTCACCTCCGGACCATTCCGGAACTCCTCGTGACATCCAGGATCTCATCCGGGACTCCGAACAACTTTCGGGTTTCCGCATACTAATATCTCTACAACCCTAGCGTCACCGAACCTTAAGTGTGTAGACCCTACGGGTTCGGGAGACATGCAGACATGACCGAGACGACTCTCAGGTCAATAACCAATAGCGGGATCTGGATACCCATGTTGGCTCCCACATGTTCCACGATGATCTCATCGGATGAACCACGATGTCGAGGATTCAATCAATCCCGTATACAATTCCCTTTGTCAAGCGGTATGTTACTTGCCCGAGATTCGATCGTCGGTATCCCAATACCTTGTTCAATCTCGTTACCGGCAAGTCTCTTTACTCGTACCGTAATGCATGATCCCGTGCCTAACTCCTTAGTCACATTGAGCTCATTATGATGATGCATTACCGAGTGGGCCCAGAGATACCTCTCCGTCACACGGAGTGACAAATCCCAGTCTCGATCCGTGTCAACCCAACAGACACTTTCAGAGATACCTGTAGTGTACCTTTATAGTCACCCAGTTACGTTGTGACGTTTGGTACACCCAAAGCACTCCTACGGCATCCGGGAGTTACACGATCTCATGGTCTAAGAAAAAGATACTTGACATTGGAAAAAGCTCTAGCAGACGAACTACACGATCTTTGCGCTATGCTTAGGATTGGGTCTTGTCCATCACATCATTCTCCTAATGATGTGATCCCGTTATCAATGACATCCAATGTCCATAGTCAGGAAACCATGACTATCTGTTGATCAACGAGCTAGTCAACTAGAGGCTTACTAGGGACACGTTGTGGTCTATGTATTCACACATGTATTACGATTTCCGGATAACACAATTATAGCATGAACAATAGACAATTATCATGAACAAGGAAATATAATAATAACCATTTTATTATTGCCTCTAGGGAATATTTCCAACAAAGTGATCACGGCCCAGTAGTATAGCATGGCAGACGGACAAGAGTGTAGGGCCACTGATGGAATACTAGCATCCTATACTAAGCATTTAGGATTGCAGGTAAGGGTAACAACTATAGCAACAATGACAGGCTATGCAGCAGAATAGGATTAACCGAAAGCAGTAACATGCTACACTACTCTAATGCAAGCAGTATAGAGAAGGAATAGGCGATATGTGGTGATAAGGGGGGGCTTGCCTGGTTGCTCTGGCAAGAAAGAGGGGTTGTCAACAGCGTAGTCGATCGGGGCACCAGCAGCGGCGTCAGTCTCGTAGTCTACCGGAGAGAAGAGGGGGAGGAAACAATGAATACAATGCAAACAGATGCATGACAAGACAAGTAGCGGTGCTAAGTGTGCCCTAACGCAGTATGAGGTGATACCGGTGAAGGGGGGAAACATCCGGGAAATATCCCCGGTGTTTCGCTTTTTCGGACAAATGAATCAGAGGGGAAAAGTTGCGTGTTTGCTATGCTAGGGAGGTGTGGCGGACAAACGGGTTGCATATCCGGATTCTTCTCGTCGTTCTGAGCAACTTTCATGTAGAAAATATTTTAATCCGAGTTACGGATTAAAAGATATGATTTTCAAAAGAATTTATTAATTTCTGGAATTTAATTAATTATTTAAATTAATCCGAAATTGGATTCATGACATCAGCATGATGTCATGCTGACATGAGCAGTCAACAGGGATTGACTGGTCAACCAGACCAGTGGGTCCCATTGGTCAGTGACACATTTTAATTAAACGTATTAATTAACCTAATCAGGATTAACTAGGGGTGGGCCCCACTGTCATTGACTGATTAATTAATTAACTAACTGTTTAATTAGTTTAGTTAATTGATTAGTTTAATTAATCAAAATTAATTAAGTTAATTAATTATTATTATTATTATTTTTAAATCCTTCTTAAAAAAACGTTCCAGGGGCGGGGCCCCACTTGTCATTGGCCCTGGTGGCCAACCGGGCGGGGTTGCTAGCGGGCGCGGGCGCCTGGGCAGGCGCTCGCCCGCAGAGAGTGCGGCGAGGCGAGGCCGGTGGCTAGGGCAGCCGCGGTGGCCGACGGCGCTGCGGCGATAGGGCGGCAGGGAGGCGGGGGAGCAGCACCAGGGGCGCGGGGGCGCGGCCGAGCCCCGTAGTGAGCAGCAGCGGTGAGCAGGGGGGTGGTCGGCGGCGAGCAAGCAGCAGGGGAGGAGGCGGCCGCGGGTGGTGGCCGGAGCGAGGAGGTTGGCGGGCGCATCGCGTGGCCGCGGGGTGCGCGCGACGATTCAGGGACAGGGGCGGGGCGCGGCCCCGAGCGGCGTGCGCGGGCAGAGCAGTGCGGGGCGGGCGGCGAGCGCGCGGGAGGGGGGAGAGGAGGCCGTGGCGCGGGCGATTCGGCCGGGGCGCGCGGCCGATGTAGTGAGCGCGGTGAGCGCGCGCGGAGGGCTGCGGCGACGAGCGCGAGCGCGTGAGGGAGAGGGAGGGAGCGAGGCTCACGGCGAGATGCAGGGTTCGTGGCAGTGTTGCTTGGGGAAGACGACGGCGATGACGTGCGTAGGGGGAGGCAGACCGGTGAGGGAGCGCTCCGGCGAGGCGGTGACGGCGACGGCAGTGGTGCGACGTCGGGCGGCGGGGTCGGGGCGTCGCGCCCCGATCCAGATCCAGCAGGGGGAGTGGGTGCGAGGAGTGGGGAACGTGGGGTGTCGATGGGGTGGATAGGGTTTCGGGGTCTAGGGATAAGGGGAAGTGGGGGAGTGGTCGGCTAGGCCTGGTGGGTTGGCCCAGTTGGGCCTGTGGTCAGCTGGGCCGAAGCCCGGGGGGTTCTCTTCTTTTTTTTGTCTTTTGTTTTTCTGTTTTTATTCTTTTTCTTTTATTTATTTTCTTTTACTGTTTTAATCCAACTTAGGGCATTTAAGTATTTTATAAATTTGTGTTTTCTTTACTATAATTACCTTTGTAATATTTGGCACAAACTGAACATTTTTGTTTCAATGTTTGAAGACATTTGTTTGTTTGCCATATTTTGAATTGATTTTTGAATCGGCTTTGAACTAACGAAAGTTTAGCAACAGTAACGGAGGTGACGTGGCATCATTAGCGTGGGATTACTGTAGCATGATTATCCGGGCATTACAAATCTCCTCCACTACAAGAAATCTCGTCCTGAGATTTAAGAGGTAGAGCAAGGGGGAGAGGTCTGGTTACGATATTCTAACGGATCTTCTCGATCTTGGCTGCTCTTCTCGAAGAAGTTAATCCCTTTCGTTGATGTCTTCATTTATCTGCTTCGGTCATCATGATGAAGTAGGCATCCTTGCTTCGGGAACTCCATCGTACTTATGAATAGGTAAGGGACAGGTCGGCTACGACAGAATGCTTATGAGGGAAACAATCTGGGGTTAACCCATGAATGAGCATAAGATTATCTCTCGAGTTGAACATATAAAATACATCGAGAGTAAGGTACGAAGGTACAATTAAGAGGTTCCAAGCGGATAGATAGTTGCTCGAAGTCTGAACCAGAGTGAGAAAGGGGTTCAGAGCAGCGAGATTAAGTATTGCGTCTGATACCAGAATAGAGCACTAGGAAGGTGGCCTGTGAATTAAATACGAAGCCAAGCGTGAGGAATAAGTTTGGAAACAGGGGGGGTATAGGAGAGTCAGGTTTCGATCATGTGGAACTGTGGGTTATGGGCCCACCATGTGGGTTAAAAGTAGGAAGGGCGGAGACGTCTTGCGTGATCATGCAAGCAAGGCATGTCAGAGGGTAGCCTGTCGATTATGTCAGCAACAACGTCGGTACCAAGGGCGAGGGACGACGAGAACCATTTTCCTTCTCGTTGAACGAGGCGGACCAATAGGCAAGGTTCTCGTCCATCGGTGGTTACCGGAATGTCATCAACAAAAGCAACAGGGTCTTACTGACAGAATTGTACACTGAGGTGTTAACATAAGCAGGGAATTAATACTGCTTAGATCATAATGATCACCAGAAAGGTTAGACAAAACAATGGAAACGAAAAGGTGTTTATCAGATTAACAAAACAATGGAAAGGAAAATGTGTTTAAGCACACATTTCAGGGGTATATCCTTCCCAAGGGCAAGCAAAGCATGATATCCATGAAGGGATATAACGTAGAAAACCCTTTAGGAAAAGGAAGAGAAATTCCATGCCATTATCCATACAACGGTGTTTGGATAATTGAGCAAGAAACATTTAGCATTGGGCTTCAAATGTTCTTGTTGAAAATCGGAGTACCACAGACAAGCTTCGAGATAGCATTGACATGGTCTTCAAGCAAAGGTCGGACTTTGGATGCAGGAAGGATCCATCAGGAACAACTTGTAGAATAAGTCTTACAATTTCCTCATGGATGAATGGATAACCTTGCAGAAAAGGAAACTATAACACTAGGTGCTCCGGCAGGTGTGCTAGGCATGACATCACCTTACCCGGTCATGTAAAGATGTTATAACTCTTGGAAATATGTTCCAACCATCATATCTGACAGAGATTTAGATCTGATTGGTGTCAGGATAACTCAGACTCAGGATGCCTGAGAGGAAAGGTGCAACCCAAATGGTCGCGACGACATTGTAAGATTCTCGGGAATTGAACCAAGGAAGCGAGTTCTGAGACAAGGGTTCGTCATCATTAAACCAAGGAGAGGACGAGGAGGTGGCTGATGATCTCAGCGACAATTCATTGGGATTTCCAAAAGATGGATTTCCACAATTATGTGAACAAGGAGATAACATTTGTCGGATCAAATGATATAATGAGGTATGCTCGAGGAAAACATAGACAATTAAACATTGGTTGAAAAGTGCACCCGAAATATGGGCTTAGGTAGTACGATCAATGCTTAGAATGGTGATTCGATAACCAATGGTCTAAGAATGAAATGTCGACCATTAACTTCAAAGCAATAGGACCGCTAGAAGTTTTAAATCCGCACATCCAAGTTCAATTGTCGGTTTTTCGATTGGAAACAACATGGGGCCAAGAAGGAATGGTGATGGTGAGAAGTATTAATTGTATCAAGAATTCTCAAGAGGTGGTAAAATTCCCACGACATTCTTGACATAAAAGGTGGTAATATTCCAAGGTAAAGAAGAACAAATGCTGGATAGCAAGGAACTCAAGGTATAACACAAAACACAAACAAGTTTGTGTTGGAGGGAAGGCAATAAAGTGGCCGATGATAAGACAATTCATCGAGGGCAAGGATGGTATTTCTCATCATGAATCCGATTGATATCCTGGAAGAGCTCATAAGGTTGATGATGATCACGACACATTTGTCGAGAGATTTCATGAAGATGTATTCAATCAGCGACGACATCAGGCCAAAGGAATGATGAAGCAAAGGGTTATTGGAACCAAGGGTACGTCATAAACTCAGAATCCAGATTGTGGTTCGAGGTGAAACGATAAGACAAGGAAATCGACATAAGCTTAGCTTATTGTCGAAAGATGTGCTCCGGTAATAAGGAACGGGGGCACGGTTAAAATTTAGCACGATAATGATATAGCCAATCAGGCTAGGAATGACTTGAAGGATTATTAAACTCATAAGCCACGAATAGAGTTATTGAATTGGCGTGCTGAATCGATTCATTTATCGGTCTTCTCAAATTACTATTAACTCATAACCCGGGGGCACTGGAATCGGCGAGAATAATAGTTGATGAAGAACTCATAAGAAGCCGTGATATTCTCAAGATACCTGAGGGTATACTCGAAGGTAGAGCCAAATAGAGGTTGGATAGATGTATTGACCTGCAGAAGAAAAGTACTTCAACTTGTCCGAGAAATGGGATCAAAGAAGAAGAATATGGTCGAAACCATAGCTGCAGGGGATCCAATTTAATGACACCAAAAGAATTACCCAAATGATTAAATATTTTGCAAGAAGCTTCCATGATAAGTTCCACGTCGGGTCCATGGGCATGAACACAAGTTCAAGGTCGACTCCCACTTCTTCAATGTATAACCTTCCATTCACCTCTCGTATTTCGAAAATGACATTAGTTGTTGAAAGTTTTACCTGGTGCAATACCAGAAAGTATGACCCGTGAAATCTTCCAGGCTCACACAGATTAGGGAAGGCGTTGGTTCAACCCATCGGGGCATCTTAGGAACATATACCCCAAACTTCAGAGTAAATAACACAAGCTCGAAAGTAGCACAAGGTTGAGAAAGCAGAGGATACAATTTACCCAAGGCATTATGTATCCGCGGACGGCTCAGAAGATTATTGAATATGAAGGACGCTGTCAGATAAAATCCAACAAAGTATCTGACGGTCCATAACAGTGTTAATATGAGTACCGGCACAATCAAAGGAAGAAACAATGCAAAGGCACTGGATTATAGAAACAACTGACTAATTCAAAGTTCAGATGCAAAAGGACTTTATTATTTCCAAATCAAGGGATCAGAAGCAAACGCTCTGATTAAGGATGGATAACTTGAGTAAGCTTAGGGGTACAACCGACGATAATTTGATTGGTTGCGATCCAGCTCATGTTAAAAATGACGTCTGGGTGGGAAGGATGAATTCTAGGATATGGTTGAGGATTGCGAGCATACGCAACATATTGAATCAATGGACTCAAAATGATATTGACAAAGGATGCTAATAAGATTACCAGACTTATGGGATTAATCATAATGCTAGTAAGCAAGCATTTCAAGAGCATTAGGATGTCAAGGATTTTTAGAAGAACGAATGGTATTTCAAAGACTTTTGTGAAATACAGGAATCAACTGTGGATGAACGGATACTCGATAAGTGTGAGGAATTATCCGTAGGGGGATTCATGTGGTAAAGAACTGCAAGGCAGTGAGCTCAAAGGATTCTCGGGACAACAGAGAGTATTTCGGGACATCTTGTAATAACAAGATCAACGGGGAATGATTGTATGAATGGAAAGTGTATGCAGTTTTCATAGGGGTTGGCGGTGGAAGGAAATCGCAAATGCAATGGCACAAAGACTCGAGAGAACATCGTAGAGTAATTTCGGAATCTTCTAGTGCAGCAGGCGATCATCTGAAGTGAGGGGCTCTCCGGGAGAAAGTACTTTCGAGAACCTAAAGTTAGTTTTGTTTTTAGCAAAATCATTTAACCCGAATAGAAGAGAGCTCAGAGTCCCAGAGTAAAGATCGAGGAGTAAAAGATCCTAATACCACCCAATGGCGACGTGGGCCCGTAAGCCGCACAGCCATGTTAGTAAAAGTTTTGCAATGTCTAGAGTCGACTTCGGCCAAGGAGTGTGGAAGGGGGATTCCTACAGGCAGTCGGCTCTGATACCAACTTGTGATGCCCCCGATTCAATCGTACACTAATCATACACGCAAACGTGTACGATCAAGATCAGGGACTCACGGGAAGATATCACAACACAACTCTAAAATTAAAATAAGTCATACAAGCATCATAATACAAGCCAGGGGCTCGAGGGCTCGAATACAAGTGCTCGATCATAGACGAGTCAGCAGAAGCAACAATATCTGAGTACAGACATAAGTTAAACAAGTTTGCCTTAAGAAGGCTAGCACAAACTGGGAAACAGATCGAAAGAGGTGCAGGCCTCCTGCCTGGGATCCTCCTAAACTACTCCTGGTCGTCGTCAGCGGCCTGCACGTAGTAGTAGGCACCTCCAGTGTAGTAAGAGTCGTCGTCGACGGTGGCGTCTGGCTCCTGGGCTCCAGCATCTCGTTGCGACAACCAGGTAGAATGGAAAGGGGGAAAAGAGGGAGAAAAGCAACCGTGAGTACTCATCCAAAGTACTCGCAAGCAAGGATCTACACTACTTATGCATGGGTATCTGTGTAAAGGGGCAATATCGGTGGACTGAACTGCAGAAAGCCAGAATAAGAGGGGGATAGCTAATCCTGTCGAAGACTACGCTTCTGGCAGCCTCCATCTTGCGGCATGTAGAAGAGAGTAGATGGTAAGTTCACCAAGTAGCATCGTATAGCATAATCCTACCCGGCGATCCCCTCCTCGTCGCCCTGTTAGAGAGCGATCACCGGGTTATATCTGGCACTTGGAAAGGTGTGTTTTATTAAATATCCGGTTCTAGTTGTCATAAGGTCAAGGTACAACTCCAAGTCGTCCTGTTACCGAAGATCACGGCTATTCGAATAGATAAACTTCCCTGCAGGGGTGCACCACATAACCCAACACGCTCGATCCCATTTGGCCGGACACACTTTTCTGGGTCATGCCCGGCCGCGGAAGATCAACACGTCGCAGCCCCACCTAGGCACAACAGAGAGGTCAGCACGCCGGTCTAAATCCTATGGCGCAGGGGTCTGGGCCCATCGCCCATTGCACACCTGCACGTTGCGTGGGCGGCCGGAAGCAGACCTAGCCTAGCAGGCGTTCCAGTCCAATCCGGCGCGCGCCGCTCAGTCGCTGACGTCAAGAAGGCTTCGGCTGATACAATGATGTCGAGTGCCCATAACTATTCCCGCGTAGTTGGTTAGTGCGTATAGGCCAGTGGCCAGACTCAGATCAAATACCAAGATCTCGTTAAGCGTGTTAAGTATCCGCGAACACCGACCAGGGCCAGGCCCACCTCTCTCCTAGGTGGTCTCAACCTGCCCTGTCGCTTTGCCACAAAGTAACAGTCGGGGGCCGTCGGGAACCCAGGCCCACCTCTATGGGGATGGAGCCACCTGCCCCTTCAGCCCCCATCTCCGAACAGTATCATAAGTACTGTAACAGTTTAAAGTATATAGCATATGCCCGTGATCACCCCCGAAGTGATCACGGCCCAGTAGTATAGCATGGCAGACGGACAAGAGTGTAGGGCCACTGATGGAATACTAGCATCCTATACTAAGCATTTAGGATTGCAGGTAAGGGTAACAACTATAGCAACAATGACAGGCTATGCAGCAGAATAGGATTAACCGAAAGCAGTAACATGCTACACTACTCTAATGCAAGCAGTATAGAGAAGGAATAGGCGATATGTGGTGATCAAGGGGGGGCTTGCCTGGTTGCTCTGGCAAGAAAGAGGGGTCGTCAACAGCGTAGTCGATCGGGGCACCAGCAGCGGCGTCAGTCTCGTAGTCTACCGAAGAGAAGAGGGGGAGGAAATAATGAATACAATGCAAACAGATGCATAACGATGCATGACAAGACAAGTAGCGGTGCTAAGTGTGCCCTAACGCAGTATGAGGTGATACCGGTGAAGGGGAGAAACATCCGGGAAAATATCCCCGGTGTTTCGCGTTTTCGGACAAATGAATCGGAGGGGAAAAGTTGCGTGTTTGCTATGCTAGGGAGGTGTGGCGGATGAACAGGCTGCGTATCCGGATTTGTCTCGTCGTTCTGAGCAACTTTCATGTAGAAAATATTTTAATCTGAGTTACGGATTAAAAGATATGATTTTCAAAAGAATTTATTAATTTATGGAATTTAATTAATTATTTAAATTAATCCGAAATTGGATTCATGACATCAGCATGATGTCATGCTGACGTCAGCAGTCAACAGGGGTTGACCGGTCAACCAGACCAGTGGGTCCCATTGGTCAGTGACACATTTTAATTAGACGTATTAATTAACCTAATCAGGATTAACTAGGGGTGGACCCCGCTGTCATTGACTGATTAATTAATTAACTAACAGTTTAATTAGTTTTAAATCCTTCTCTTTTTTTTAAATGTTCCAGGGGCGGGGCCCCACTTGTCATTGGCCCTGGGGGCCAACCGGGCGGGGTTGCTAGCGGGCGTGGGCGCCTGGGCGGGCACTCGCCCGCAGAGAGTGCGGCGAGGCGAGGCCGGTGGCCAGGGCGGCCGCGGTGGCCGACGGCGCCGCGGCGATAGGGCGGCAGGGAGGCAGGGGAGCAGCACCAGGGGCGCGGGGGCGCGGCCGAGCCCCGCAGCGAGCAGCGGCGGCGAGCAGGGGGGTGGTCGGCGGCGAGCAAGCAACAGGGGAGGAGGCGGCCGCGGGTGGTGGCCGGAGCGAGGAGGTTGGTGGGCGCATCGCGTGACCGCGGGGTGCGCGCGGCGATGCAGGGACAGGGGCGGGGCGCGGGGCGCGGCCCCGAGCGGCGTGCACGGGCGGAGCAGTGCGGGGCGGGCGGCGAGCGCGCGGGACGGTGCGGGAAGGGGGAGAGGAGTCCGTGGCGTGGGCAATTCGGCCGGGGCGCGCGGCCGATGTAGTGAGCGCGCGCGCGGGGGGGGGGGGGGGGCTGCGGCGACGAGCGCGAGCGCGCGAGGGAGAGGGAGGGAGCGAGGCTCACAGCGAGATGCAGGGTTCGTGGCAGTGTTGCTTGGGGAGGACGACGTGCGTAGGGGGAGGCAGACCGGTGAGGGAGCGCTCCGGCGAGGCGGTGACCGCGAAGGCAGTGGTGCGGCGTCGGGTGGCGGGGTCGGGGCGTCGCGCCCCGATCCAGATCCAGCGGGGGGAAGTGGGTGCGAGGAGTGGGGAACGTGGGGTGTCGGTGGGGTGGATAGGGTTTCGGGGTCTAGGGATAAGGGGAAGTGGGGGGAGTGGCCGGCTAGGCCTGGTGGGTTGGCCCAGTTGGGCCTGTGGTCAGCTGGGCCGAAGCCGGGGGTTCTCTTCTATTATTATTTCTTGTCTTTTGTTTTTCTGTTTTTATTCTTTTTCTTTTATTTATTTTCTTTTACTGTTTTAATTCAACTTAGGGCATTTAAGTATTTTATAAATTTGTGTTTTCTTTACTATAATTACCTTTGTAATATTTGGCACAAACCGAACATTTTTGTTTCAATGTTTGAAGACATTTGTTTGTTTGCCATATTTTGAATTGATTTTTGAATTGGTTTTGAACTAACGAAAGTTTAGCAACAGTAACGGAGGTGACGTGGCATCATTAGCGTGGGATTACTGTAGCATGATTATCCGGGCGTTACAGCAATCATGCTTTTCATTCAAGGAGCTATCATGAATCACTTTATAAATTTCTTCGTTTAACACTTCATCACAATTTTCAGATTCATAAATCCCAAGCAAAACTTCATAAAGATAATCTAGTGAACTCAATTCACTAGCAATTGGTTCATCATAATTGGATCTTTTGAAAAGATTAGCAAGTGGATGAGGATCCATTTCAATAGATTATTAGCAAGCAAAGATGCAAGAAAAAAGAAGGCACATGGTAACACAAGTAGAGATAGCAAACAATAGATCTGACGAGAAAAAGGCGAACGAAAAAGAGGGCGAATAAAATGGCAAATTTTTGTGAAGTGGGGGAGATGAAAACGAGAGGAAATGGCAAATAATGTAAATTGCAAGGAGATGAGATTTGTGATTAGGAACCTGGTAGATGTTGATGATGTCTCCTCGGCAACGGCGCCAGAAATTCCTTTTGATGCGGCTTGAACTACGTCGGTATTTCCCCAAAGAGGAAGGGATGATGCAGCACAACTATGGTAGGTATTTTCCTCAGTGATGAGACCAAGGTTATCGAACCAGTAGGAGAACCACGCAACACCACATAAACAATTCCTGCACACAAAGAACAAATACTTGCAACCCAACATAAGAGAGGGGTTGTCAATCCCTCATGGGTAAAAAAGACAGGTAAAATTATAGTAGATTGGATAAATAGATCTTGCGGGAATGCGAGATAAAATAAATAAATGAAAATTGCAGCAAGGGATTTTTGTATTGGGGCCGTAGATTTCACTAGTGGCTTCTCTCGAGAAAAATAGCATAAGGTGGGTAAACAAATTACTGTTGGGCAATTGATAGAACTTCAAATAATCATGACGATATCCAGGCAATGATCATTATATAGGCATCACGGCCAAGATTAGTAGACCAACTCCTGCCTGCATCTACTACTATTACTCCACACATCGACCGCTATCCAGCATGCATCTAGTGTATTAAGTTCATGGAGAAACAGAGTAATGCAATAAGAACGATGACATGATGTAAACAAGATCTATTTATGTAGAAATATACCCCATCTTGTTATCCTTAATATCAGCGGATACATACGTGTCGGTCCCCCTTCTGTCACTGGGATCAAGCACCGTAAGATCGAACCCATCACAAAGCACCTCTTCCCATGGCAAGAAAAATCGATCTAGTCGGCCTAACTAAACGAAATATTCGAAGAAGAAATAAAAGGCTATAAGTAATCATGCATATAAGAAATCAAAAGACTCAAATAACTTTCATGGATAAAAACATAGATCTGATCATAAACTCAAAGTTCATCGGATCCCAACAAACACACCGCAAAAAGAGTTATATCAAATAGATCTCCAAGAGACCATTGTATTGAGAATCAAAAGAGAGAGAGGAAGCCATCTAACTACTAACTATGGACCCGTAGGTCTACAATGAACTACTCACGCATCATCGAAGAGGCACCAATGAGGATGATGAACCCCTCCGTGATGGTGTCTAGATTGGATCCGGTGGTTCTGGAACTTGCGGCGGCTGGAATTGATATTCGTCAACTCCCCTAGGGTTTCTAGAATATTGGGGTATTTATAGAGCAAAGAGGAAGTGGGGGAGGCCACCGAGGTGGGCACAACCCACCTGGGCGCGCCTGGGCCCCCAGGCGCACCCTAGTGGGTTGTGCTCCCCTCAGAGCTCCCCTCAGGTACTTTCTTGGCCCAATAGGTGTCTTCTGGTCCAGAAAAAATCACCAAAAAGTTTCACTGCGTTTGGACTTCGTTTGGTATTGATTTTCTGCAAAGTAAAAAACAAGCAAAAAAACAGCAACTGGCACTGGACACTATGTCAATAGGTTAGTCCCAAAAAATGATATAAAGTTGCTATAAAATGATTGTAAAACATCCAAGAATGATAATATAACAACATGGAACAATAAAAAATTATATATACGTTGGAGACGTATGAGTCCGTCTTCATCCGCTTCCAGAAAGCCCCCGTCCCCATCTCGCCACCCTCTGCTCCCCGTTGGCGGCAATCCTAGCCACCTCTAGCCAAGCAAAGATGGGGTTCTTCTCCGGCTCCGGCTCCGACAAAGCCAAGGGCAAGGCCACCCCTCTCCCCCGCCTCTGCCGGCGCCTTCTCATCGGCCGAGGCAGTGCGTCAGCGTGCCAGTGCACCAGGCGGAGTGGCACTGGCAGCACCGCGTCCCTCTCCCTACCCGGATGTGACCCTGCCGCACGACTGGCATTTGGATCCGGAGAGGATCCCGGTGCCGGCAGCGCCGCGGTCGGCTAGGGCGCACACGGAGGAGGTGCGGCACCGGCGGGCGCTGCTGACGCCGGAGCAGCGCCACGAGGCCGCGTACGATGTCGACTCGCCCAATTGGGCTTGTTGGTTCGCCTTCGAGCACGAGGAGGCGAGGCGGCGTGGCTTCCGCGAAGTCGTCCGTAGCTCGTCGCTGGCCCCCTTCGTGGCCGGCTTTAATGTTTGTTTTTATTTTCGAAATGTTTGTATTCTTTTTTTTTCGCGCGTCGTTAAAATGGGTCGAACCAGCGTTGGACGCATGCGCCGATCCAAACGTGGAAGCAGACGTTGGTGTCCATCGGGCCGACCCAAACGAAAAATAAGCGGACAAATTCGCCGTCCGTTTGGATCGGCACGTTGGAGTTGCTCTAATAGCCGGCCAGCCCGTCACCATTGACAATCATCACAAATCAGGGGGAAGGGAAGGAGGGCAAAAGTACACTAGTAGCAGAACCTGCCAAGGTGACCCCACCGCCGTCTATCCACCATAAGAACACCCCTCTCATGAACGCACTTGACTGCAGCTCTCCTCTCGTCCACCCCACCGCACCCCGCCCCAATAATATTCTTCTTCCTCGACCTCCACTCGCCGCCCAACCACTCCAACCAAGGCTCCCCGCACCATCACACGCTCGACGGCTTCCGACGAAGAGCGACGATCCTCTGCTGGTGCTGGTGCTGCAGGGGGCTCCGCGCCGCGGCGGAGGGGCACGACCAGCAGCAAGAGGGGGGCGACGACGCGGCGGGAGCTGTGACACATGCCTCTGTGGGGGACCGCGTCCGGCCCACCGCCGCCTCTGGCGGAGGGAGGAGGCGCCGAGGGGTCGGGCGGGTCGTCGGGTGCCGCGGCGATACGGTCGCTGCTGCCTACCAGGCGGCGACTGCGGCTCGACCCGCCATCAAAGCTCTACTTCCCATGTACGTATGCGCCATCAAAGCTTCTTCTCCCTCCTCTGCTTCTTGGCGGCGGCTTCTACTTTCCTGCCGAGCTGTTAGTCCTCCCAGGACTGCCCGCTTTGAACCATCTCTGCCGCTACGTTTGGATTGGATTGTATTGAATTGGGTTCTTTATTTGATTGTTCTTGGCTCGTGAATCTTTGGAGTTGTCCCTGCTTCATCATGTCAAATTTCTGTTCTGGCAAAGAAATTTGGCAGCTTAATAATCGATTAATACATGGCCATGTTTGAGAAATAAAGGCTCCAATTTGCATGAATTAAGTACCTTGTACCTTTTAACCGTGCAGATGAGCCTGGCAAGCAAGTCCGGAGCGCGGTGAGGATCAAGAACGTCAGCAAGTCCCATGTGGCGTTCAAGGTAACAACACTTCTCTCCCTCCACTAATCTCTTCATTAAATTAGGGGATAAATTAATTAAGTCCTTCAATGAATTAAATCCCGCCAATGCTTTTCAAAGGAGCTTATTATGCAATGAACATAATCGATCTTATTGCAAAATCAATGTCTTACTTCATAGATTCGAGAGAATAGGAGAACAGTAGCCTGACAAACAGTCGGTTCAGTCCGATTCAGGTGCCTAATCAAATAGAACCCTTATGGATTTGCTAGTTGATAAGGTAAATATCCAGCCCACTAAATGCTAGGCGTAATGAGGATAAGGGCCCCCAAAAAACTTCTTTTCGTTCTATGAACTTTAAGGTGTAACTTGACCTTGAATCCTAGTGGATTTACAAATTTTCCTTGTTACTTGGTTGGCTTGATGTAACAATAATAAGGAATAGTACTAATGGAACGCATGTCCTATCTGTTTTTAGTTCCAAACAACAGCACCAAAGAGCTGCTTCATGAGGCCTCCCGGCGGCATACTTGCTCCAGGAGAAACCATCATAGCTACAGGTAATGCAAAGCTGATTTCAACCTTTGATGTGCATTTCTTTGTTTTTCTTCCCCTCTTTTTTCATTGTTCAACCATTCAATGCCAGTGTTCAAGTTTGTGGAGCATCCTGAGAACAACGAGAAGCCTTTAGATCAGAAGTGCAAGGTCAAGTTCAAGATTGTTAGCCTGAAAGTTAAAGGGCCTGTGGAGTATGTTCCAGAATTGGTATATCCTTTTGCCCCTTGAGACCGTCCAATCGCCTAAAATCTTATCGTTGTAGTTTCATTTTTTCTAAGTTTTACCTACCTATATTTGTTTCAAAAAAATAAGTTTTACCTATATATGTCACAGTTCGATGAGCAGAAAGACCAGGTTGCAGTTGAGCAAATTCTGCGGGTTATTTTCTTGGATGCTGAGCGTCCTAGCGCAGTAAGTGACACCAGAGCCCCTTCTTTTCTCTTGCTTTCGCTCCGAATACAATACAATTCTGGGGAGCAGCAAATTCACCTTACACATTTGTGGCAATTTCTTCCTTGAAGCAACTGGACAGGCTCAAGCGTCAGCTCGCTGAAGCTGAAGCAGCTCTTGAGGCACGCAAGAAGCCTCCAGAAGACACTAGTCCCCCTATCGTTGGTGAAGGGCTTGTGATCGATGAATGGGTAAGATCAGTGCTCGAGTGTTTTTAATGACAACAGTCCAGTCTTTTACTAATGCCCGAGATGCGTCTGTGCACCATGTGACCACATTCTCCATTTTTCCTATTTCAGAAGGAACGAAGAGAGAGATATCTTGCTCGTCAGCAGGTTGAAGAGGTTGATTCGGTATAAACACGGTGCCAAAAACTCTGCAAAACATCGGTTCCTGTCCATGGGTTTTAGCTCCCGCGAACAAAAATGAGGCTTTGTGTAATTAAGATTTAGCTTCTTCCTGGGCCCTACATGTAGATAGCCAGTCAGTGCTTGATAATAATATCCTCCGGGATAAATCTTGTACGTGGTGTTCTAGATTTAGATGTGTGATTGTGTTCCATTTCCTACCGCTGTTTCAGTCAGTGCTGGTTCCAATCAATACCAAATGTAATTTTATCTGAAAAATCACTCTTCAAGGTGTTCAATGGAAGTTCTCTGATCATGTTACCATTTCCTGGATCAACATGTTTAGGCAGCTAATATTGTGGCCATACTTTTTGTCAGCTCAGTGCCAATCATCCGGGGAATCTTTCTCTAATATATGTTTTCCCCAACAAAATACTGTAGTAGATACAGTGCCCTTGCTAATAATGATATCTTTTATGTCGTACTATTGAGCACTTTTGAGTTGTCTAACTGACAGGTCTTCCAGGACATGAAACGTTGTGGGCTCAGCATCTGGTTCTTCTCTTTTTATTTGTCCACCTGACCTGTACCGATATAATTGTTCTTGTTCCTTTGCTGATATGATCTGTACTAATATAACTGTTGAGCTGGAAGAATTAGGTACAAAGACACCTATACCTAACCTAACCGGCCAACCAGGGAGGCTGATAATGATGGAGCATTATTCAGTCCTTTGTGGCTCAGAACAACCTGTTGCTTTCTTGGAATTCATGGAGGGCGTTTTTTAAAAGTCTATTTCCACTTCATAGCCAGATAGACCCTTGACTTTTAAAGCTGAATGGGTGCAACTTGAAGCTTCTGCCACTTGTACTCACATATATATTTCCGGGCGGTGTCATTTTCAGAGAGGCAACGGTGTAATATTCTAGGGAATGCGTGTATTTCCATTTGACGTGACCTTTATTATTTGTGGAGGGTGGTGGTCTCTTGGACGGTCTCAAGATCATACTTTTCTCCCAAGCATGGCGCAATTGGAACGTTCTGTTCTTGAATTCTAGGAATTTTCAGCTAGCAAGTGTTTACCTTTCCATTCTTTAGTCTTGAGTTACTGTCAAAATGGATTATTCAATGGAGAAATCAAACAATAAGACAGAGACAAGACAGGTGCAAAAGGAGCTTTGACTTTTCATTTGAGATGTGAAGCTGAAATTCAGCGGTTGTACCCCTCACCTGATCTATTTAGCTTGTTAAACCAATATTTATTGTGCCGAAATTCCGGTAACTATGGACTGCATCAATTCAACATTGCAGCAATTTTTTCCTTCGCTTGACGTTCTTTGCATCTTCAGCAAACTGTGAAGCTTGCATTTTGCTTCAGGGAATTGATCGAATTTGGGTCTTATTAATTCACGGTAACGATAACTGACAAACGTCAGCTGGGAGATGACAAGCGAACTTCTTTTTTGTGGCAATTTTATCTGGTATGGTACGAGATGGCAAATCTTTTGTTGTAAAATTCTTCTTCCCAAAAATTGTCGTACGTTTCTGACTGCCAACCCCATACAACTAAACTCGTCATCTAAAACGTTTGCAAATACTAACCTTCCCAAAAATTGTCATACGTTTCTGACTGTCAACCCCATACAACTAAACTCGTCATCTAAAACGTTTACAAATACCAACCCTTCCCGGTGAACATTAGCCAGATATTGCGGTCCTTAACTCATGGACTGTGTCTATTCAGTATGCCCATCAATGTTTGCCCTTTATTCCGGGGAATTGTTTATCCACCAACGGTTGGTCGTGTTCCATGTACCAACTAAACAGTGAATAAATAATGAGAACCACCTAAACCTCCTTCGCAGATAGCAGGTTTTCGAAGGGGATATTTTGAACTGGAACAACTCAAGAGCTTAAACCTTTATAGACCGGAACACTCCCGATTCGTCAACAGCAAAACAACACTCAACTTTCCTTCATCTTTACTACTACTCCAGTCAACAAACCACCCACTTAACCAGAACTTGAGAAGGGCAGATCGAGGCCGGAAACATACAGAGCCAGTAGAAGTTGCTAGCCACAAACATGATTCACATAAACAGTTTCACAGCATTTTCACCAAAAAAAAAGTTTCACAGCACAAAATCTGGTGTCCACATCAACAGCATTTCGCATGACAATATCAGGCCTCCGCACAAACAGGATTTTTCAGAACAAAAACAGGTCCAAACTGGCCCTTTGCATATCTTTGTGGTAAAAGGACTACGTACAAAATTAATCTGCGAGTTTGCGCGTGCCGCAGAAGTAGAACTCTCGAGAGTAAAAGGTACAAAGGAATTTTCTCCGTGGAGCACTAGGGAAGTGCAGGGTTACTTTTATTCTTTCCCTGACAAAAAAGATTATATGCATCTGCAAGAACAGACTTGGGTGGAAGGTGCCACTACTGGCCTTAGCTTAGCTTCTGTATATGCTGCAAACAAAATCATATCTCCTTTGACTATATGCCGCTCGAGTCTCTACCGAAGATGAAGCGACGGCCCCAGTCAGATATCACCAGTGCCCTCGTGCGCCAGCTTATTTGTTTGCTGAACTCATAGCAAAGAGGAGGGAAAACCAAGTGTTAGGTTAGATACAAACGTAGGTGATTGCGCAGTCTGACTTTCTCATCATCAAAAAGGAAACAGACACTTACGTTGCGTAGACGGAATACCAGAGCCACTGTGAGCTGTGGCCAATGGAGACCCAGTCACCCGGGAGCTGTGCAGCGGTTTGCTCCCCTCCTAGTGGGGCAAACTGGCCTAAATGCCTGTACCTGGAGGAATCAGCAAAGCAATAGTATCAGCCAACAGACAAGAAAGAAAATAAGGCAATCAGGTATGAGCAGCCTAAAAATTATTCTGTTATCCACATATTTCGATCTTCAATTTTCTTTTCAACTGCTTTCCAGATTCAACATAATCATTGCTAGCAGTTACTTCGCATGAATAACTACAGTGCATTCTCGTCAGAATGAAGATACCGAAATGGTTAGGAAAAGAAATGAGCTGACGAATGATGCAAAATAACCACCTGAAGGGGTTGAAACGATGACGGCCTTCTCCCCTAATGCGGATTGGTCCTTCAGGATTTTCTTCAGCAGTCTGCATCTTGTTAAAGCACGTCGCAAGATACTGTCCTTGCTGTGCAGCAACCTGACAGAACAAACTAGTTAGAACTAGAAAAGCGATGAATTTTAACTGAAGTGGTTGCTTTGGAACTTTGTGCATTGTAAAATTCCAGTAGACAAAAAAAGGGAAACCTGAGCTGTTGCAGGTAGATTCTTGACTTGTGAATCCACGAGTGAAAGAGCCTTCTTAAACTCTTCAATGCTCAGCTCTACAGATTCCTTTTCGGTGTCACCTTTGCCAGTTCTTATTAAATCTGCAATTCCGTTAAGTTGCTTGCTCTTCATGTATAGCTTTACTTGTGGATATCTCACGTAGATATCCTCCAGGATGTCTTGGATTTCTTTCACAGTCAAAGTTCCAGATTTATCTTTGTCTGCAACTCTGAATATTTCTGAGATGTCCTCCTGCAAGCATTAGACACCAAGAACATAAATTCCTGAATGGTACCAAATACAATTCGCAAATGATCAACAAAGTCACTATGATGTATTGACATGTAGTTATAATGCACCAAAAAAGGATATGGATACGGTAGCACTGGATAAGTCTAAACAGCTAATATAGCAGTTCAAGTATCCTAGCGAAAGTATCCAACAATACATATCAAATATGTTTGTAGCATTTATGTGAATCCTCATCTACTACATATACAATGAAGATAATCTCAAGAATTTTACTACTAGTTAAATGGCACATAGGGGTTTGAGAAGAAAACCCTTTTCTATCCACATGGAAAATAGGGGAGAATCACAGCACCAAAAGGAACACATAACAAATTATATTGCTTACCATTACTCTCCGCTGGTTTATGGTAGCACAGTCACCTACTGCATAAACATCATCACATTCACGCACCCTTAGCCATTCATCAGTAGCAAGGACACGACGATTAGCCTGTATATGTAGAGAAATGATTCATTGGCTAGCTGAACTGACAGAAGGATACATCGCCAACTCCAAAAGAAAAAGGTCTATATACCTGGCCAATTTGTTTCATGAAGTCCACAACGAATGGGCGGGTCCCAATACCAGTGGACCAGACAGCCATTCCGTAAGGAACTGTAATATCGCCAGTAGCTGGATTTTGCATGGTAATTGCATCCTTAGAAACCTTCACAACTTTATATCCAGTTTTTACATCAATGCCATCCCTTCCAAACTTGTCCTCAGCAAAGTTGGTAATTCTTTTGTCGAACCTTTTCCAATGAAGAAACAATTGTTATTTTGTTAGCCTAGGAAGTAATGTTACGTCATATATGAGGTGATGATGTGTTTCCATACTGTTGGGGAGTAGATTACATGAGCAAAAAGGTGGCAACCTAGTGTAAAGCAGTAGGAACTTTCAGTTCATAAAGCATCAAAGTAAGAGAGGACCGGTATGGCCTTACATAGTCAGTATGTGATCTGCAGCTTCGATCAGTGATATCTTGACAAGATGCTGAATAGAAGGATAGAGCTTGGATAGATCTTCAGTAACAAAATCATGCAACTCTGCCGCAAATTCAACGCCTGTAGGTCCACCTCCCACAACAACAAAGTGAAGATTCTTCTTCCTCTCTTCTTCATTAAGGTATGGGAGGCTTGCCTTCTCAAAGCAGTCCATCACACTCCTTCGGATCTTTTGGGCATCTTCCACTTCCTGTGAATATAATAGGACCATATGAACGGGGCGATAAGTGCAGAAGCTTAGAAACAACTAAAATGCAGTAAGATCATTTAAAAGACTAACATAACTATTTATCTTACATATCTAGTCAAATGGAAAAGGGTGTGTAGATCGAAGGACAAAGGGGGGCTGGGTGTCAAAGACCTTAGGAAGCAAAATATCAGCCTGATGGTGAAGTGGTGGTGGAAATTAGAAACCCAGACTGGGATTTGGCAAGACTTGGTGAGAGCCAGGTATCTATATAACAAGTCTGTGCCAACTGTGAATCCTAGACAACTCTCCATGTTGGAAAGCTCTTCTGAAAGTCAGAGCTGTACATGGTGGGAAGAAAGATTAAACTAGGGTGTGGCGACCTGACCAGGGTGTGGAAAGACTCAATTGATGGGCTGCCTCCACTTAATTTGAGGTTTCCTCAGTTGTTTGAGATCTGTACAGACCAGGACTGTACAGTACAAAAATTTGACAGGGTAGAGGCTTCGACCTTTTTCAGAAGGCGTCTATGCCCCAACCTACGTGGGCAATGGGATAAGTTGCGAGAGCATATCTTGGGGCTGAAAACTACAGCCGATAAAGATGTGGTGTTTTGGGGTTTGAGTAAGAATGCAAAGTACTCCACTAAATCTATGTATAAATGGCTGGAAAAGCCTCTATATGGATGCAACTATAGATGGATCTGGGAGGCAAAATTGCCTCTTAAGATCCAGATCTTCTTATGGCAGATGGCGCAGGACGCGGTGCTTACGAGAGCGGTGATGAAAAGGAAAAAATGGCCGGGGAACCCTGTGTGTTCCTTCTGCAACAACGTTGAAACGGCATCTCATCTGTTCTTTACGTGTCCCGTGGCACGTGTTGCCTGGAGGGCAGTTGGGGTAGTGCTGGGAACTGACTTATGCCCAAATAACACTTGGCAATTCTATGTGTGGTGCAATATGTTCTTACCTAATGGAGCTAGATTCTATACTGTTGGTCTGGCCGCAGTAACTTGGGCTATTTGGCTGGCGCGCAATAAGGCTACCTTTGAAAAACAGTTGATCAAATCTCCTTCTGAGATTGTGTTCTCGGCTTGTTCTTTTCTCTTATATTGGGCAGGTCTGCAGCCGGTGGAAGAAGCGGCAAGACTGCGACAAGGAAACTGAGATGATCAGAGCAAGCACAGCCAGGTTGATGGCAATGTGTGATAGGGCCAGACGCACAGCGGAAGACGCGGGAGAGGTGCTCTCTGGGTGATGATGCTGCATCGTTCGACATTTTGCCTGGTTGAGCTAGGGGGCGATGTGCTGGGCTCTAGTCTCAGGCTTCACTTTTGGGAACTTTTGAAACTGGCTCATTCTGAGTTTGAGGATTTGTTATCTGGCACCACTTTTGTGTGTGTCTCCCTGGTTTGTAATAGTTAGGTTTGAACTAAGTAGGTGCTGTCAGGTTTTCGCCCCATGGTGCTCGTTTCGATGGCGGGCGAGGACAGTGGGTTTCCTGGCAGTGCGTTGAACTCGCTGCCTTTCTTTCCTCTCTTCCTGGTTGTATCGGATACTGTTGTATTTCCGTTTATCTTAAATGGAAAGGGGCACGCCCGGTTCAAAAAAAAAAAACTATTTATCTTACACAACATAACTGAATGGTTTGAACCAGGTTCATTCCTTTGTCAGCAGGACGTGTATATAAATAAAGCAGATTAATGTAGTTATGGACCTAAAACTGGAGGCAAATTTATTTCATACAAACCATACGAAAGCTTACCTTCAAAAAGTGGCAATTCTCTGTCACACCGGGAGTATTGAATGTGTTAGACCTAGCTCCAACCGCTACCACCAGATAGTCATAGTCAACTAAGAACTCGCCATTTCCATCAAGATTTGTCCCCATATTTGAGCGGCAATGAATCTTCTTGTTTGCTGGATCAATCTTGAAGCACTCTGCTTCCCAGAATTTGAAGTCTCCACCTTTCTGTCAGAGTATTAAGAATGAACGTTAATTCATTTGGCACATAATTAATCATCTGACTGAGCTATGAACGGATGTAGTGTTCAAGTATGAAATATGACTATTCCCTAACAGGTCAAACTTGTAGATAACGAACTTCACCATGGGGATTCAAGATAGGTCTTGAGCAAGATGAGCAAGGTCAGGAATTTTGTTGTACCATTGCAAAAACAAACCATTCCAGTATTTGGAGTAAATGGCATTCAGGAGGTAGTGAAAGAAGTAAAAGTTCTAGAATTGTTCAACAAGTTCCCCGAAATTTATGGAAGCAATCATACCTTCTCCAGAATCCTACGGATTGGCTCAACAACGCTCCTTGGTTCAACTGTTCCACAGGTAACACTTGGGAGCAAGGGTGTGAATGCAAAGTAGTTCCGAGGTGAAATGACCTGGACATCGTACAGTTTGCTATCAAGATTCCTCAGGAATGTGGTGCCAGCCCAGCCAGTTCCAAGAACCACTACTTTCTTCTTTTTAAATCCTTGGGGCTGGTCCGGCTGAGAGTCCGCATATGCGACGAGGCCTCCTCCACTACTGCAAATTCGGCAGACCAAAAATCAGCAAGTTTGCAAATAGGACAGCTGTTCTAGCAATGCAAAACATTTGGAAGTTCTTTGAATTATTCAGCCATCTTAAATGACCTCATTTATGTGTTCTACTTTGAAGCCACCCTTAATAAAAAAATAGTAAGATAGCTGTTCTAGTAATACAAATCATTTCGGAACTCATAACACTAACTTTTTAATGAACCTCATTGGTGTGTTTTACATCAAAGCTACCGCTTACTGAAAAATATTCTCTAAGTTGCAACTGAATTACATCACTCCAAATAATAAAAACGTTAAAATGATCAAGACAAGGACAATATGGTTTCTTCCAGAAAAGAGGGAGTGTGCCTGGTCTCTGCATAGACAAGGACAATTATATATGCTCAGAAAATTAATCCTATAGCCCAATCATCTACCATTGTCATCTTCTTCTGTGAAGGAACCAATGTAATTTTTTACAGCTACACTTATGTATACCTGGTAGCAGGAGCAGTCCATGTCTTGCAGCTTTGCACAAAAATATGTATTTTGTGATCGCATTGTATTAATCACAGCGCAAGACTACTTAGACAAGGCCTCTCTTTTCATACACGCAAAACAGTCATATGACATACATATAAAATTTATTTAGACATTGCAGAGAAACAAATAAAAAGCATGTTGCAGCGGAATCATTAACCAAGACAATCAAGGAATTGAAGAAATGTATTATTCAGAAGTCCAGCATTTGTCTAGCAGTCCAATAGCACATATAAAATCGCAATCAGCACATGGCACCAACTCACCAAATCATAATGTATTCACGACCCCGCTCTTAAATATTCCAAGTATTGTTTTATAGAGAACAGACACAATTGGTATTAACAAAATACTGAAACCAGGACGAAGAAATCAAGGGCAATTTTTCTTCTTGTTGGCCACATGGACCATGACAGAATATTCAGCAGGCATACGAGGTCCACCGCGATGTGGGGGGCACATCAGATTCGAGAAGTAGCTGGAAAACGAGGGCCCGGTCGAAACAGGTGGGAAGAAGAATGAGTTTAACTATTTTCTTCCCATTTCATCAGTGATAAAAGAAATGACTCTATCCTTATATTTCCCCCCTCAATTTCTAGCATTCTGAAATCTGGTAAAACAGAAGCACCTCTGATGGAGAATCGATCTAGGTAGAGCTATTAGGTGAGCTCTGAATCCCGTTAATACCCGAGGCGATCTCGAACTGATACAACAGTTTCGGTGGCTCAAAGGATGAGAAACCGCAGCAACCACCGAATATTTCTATCCCGGGATCCACGAACGAAACGATGAAGGCACCGAATATTATCATTTTTTCTGCACAACGAAAAGAAAACCCGAGAAAAATGACAGGACGCTCCAAAAATTCGTGCCCAACATTTGAGGCGACCGCGAAAATGCTGCTACAGTCTAGCGGCCACACGAGGTACGCAGCGGCAGCAGATCCGATCGAAATTCCCAAGCCCCAGCTCCAAGAGAGAGGGGGGAAATTAGCGGGCGGAGAAAGGGAAAGGAAGCAGGAGGGACCTTGCGGCGAGGACGACGACGAGGCCGGTGAAGGTGGGGCGGTTGTTGAAGGCCCGGGACGCGCTCTCCCACGCGAACGCCGTCCACCTCATCTCTCTCCCCCTCTCCCTCCTCCGCTACGCTTTGCTCTTCTCCCGGGGCTCCGGTGATCCTGGAACGTACTAGCAGTAGCAGGGGAAGAAGAAAAGAAATGGCCACCTCGTCCGCCTCGCCGTGAACTGCTTATATGCTGCGGGTACGCGTCTACACTTTTTCTTCCCGTGGTTGGCGCCGTGTTGGTGGCGGTGCGGCGAGGGGTTGGTGTGACTGGTGGGTGGGCCCGGGCGGAACGAACATGGGTCGTCAGTTCCGGACTGAGGTAGACACACGTGGTTGGCATGCTAAAGCGGCCTCGCCCAACGCCCATTCTCTCCCTCCTTCCTCCCTTTCTATCGGACCGACGGCTAGCGCGAGAGGGATCGATCCTGCCTGCCACACTGTCGCGAACCCCCGACGGCGACTCGTCGGTTCATGGTTCGTCCGGGCCAGTCGTCGCATCCGCGCTGTCGCTGTGGAACAGCCGCCTCCAGACTTGTCATTTTTTTCAAATTTTTCTGTTTGGATTTTTCATTTCTCCACAAGTTTTAAATTTTAACTGCACTTACGCGAAAGGTAGTGAAATACCGGTCATCAACGGCAGACGAACGCACTGCCGCCGTGGTAAAAACAGTACTACTGGCTGATTCCTGACTTGTGTCCCAAGAAGATGGAGGAGTATATTCTGATATTCGTCTGGCTCCTCTCTTTCTAGAACGTGCATAGGGCGCCACTCAACCGCTGGACAAACAGCGAAGCGGAGAGAGAGAGACGCTGGCGGCGAATCCTACAAAGGGCTGGCTGGCTGGATCCATCCCTTGACGTCCGGGGCAAGAAAGAAAGATTCCAGAGGAACTCCGCGGGCACCGGCAAAATACCAAGTACGTACAACAACGTACGGGATACGCCCACCCCGTTTGGTGGCCTGGCCACGTTCTCCAGATGGACGGACACACGCACGCGGAGACGGAACGTGAACCACACAGGCAGCAACAACGGCTTCCTTCCTCCCCCTTGACCACCGCCGTTCACCAGCCGTACGTGACGTGCGCCACATGCCGCGCAAAAGAGCTTCTTTGCTTGGTCGCCGCCTCGTTGTCGGCTGCCAGCGGTGCGGGAACGGGAAAATATATGGGCTTGTTTGGTTACATGCATCGTTTTTTCTCTCATTTGCATACTTGTTCCAGTTGAGTCCAGCTGAGCAAATGCACACAAAAATCAATATCTGCATTTAGTTTGGTTGCCTGCATGTCATTTTCCTGTATCGTAACGATGTCTTTACGCATCGTGTTTGGTTGCTTGCATTGTATGTGCTCACATGGGTGCACGTTGTTTGGTTATGTATGGGCATAGAGTTGTGCTCACCTGTGCTCACCTTGCATCCTACTTGGTGAGCTTACCAATACTACTACACCTTACACGTGGTCATACCGAGCACACCAACGCTACAACACTGCTATGACGATGAACTGGACGAAGATGATGAAGTTCTTCAGCCCTAACAGTCAATCCACCTTGCTAGCCTTAACCTTGCTACATGAATGCTCTCGCACATACTTGAAGTAAGCATCTTCTACCATCTGCCTAGTCTTAAACCAGTGGCGAATCTAGCATAACAATGGAGGGTAGGCTCAAAACATAAATTGTTGCATGTAAAATACTTCAAAATAACTTTTCAAGTGAAATAGTTAGCTAACTAAGTAGCAGTATTATTATTGGAGGGTAGGCTTAATCCTGTTAAGCCTCACTAGTAGAATCGCCACTGTCTTAAGCCCTCCTCTGTGGTTGTTGTCGTTGTACCCTGAAACTTGTTTGTTGCAAGCTTCCCATGAACTGTAAACCCCTAGAACCCTACCTTCGAACACCACATACCACTTGCCCTGGCAATGCAAACGAGCAATTAGTTCAAGCAACAAGCATTGGAACACACAAACAGCAAGCAATGAAGAACTCTAGGAGCAAGCAATGGAGCAGAAGAGCATTAATAAGCATGCACGATCATAGCAAGTTCAACCTAGCACTACTTTGGTGTCATCCTACCACCACATCCGAAAGAGGTGTCATCCTACCACCGCAAATTCGTGATCACCGCGAGGATCACCGTGAGGGGTTAGTATATACCATCTCACCAAAATATACAGACCATAAGATTGTTTTCAAGCCCTAACTACACAAAAGTTGCCATCATCGTCGTCGTCCTTGCCGCCATTGCCGTCGAGGATCATGCACACCGTTGCCACCGGCAGAAGCAACACTAGTAGTAGTCTTGCCCAGCCAGGTCCTCAACCAGAGCACCCTATTGACCCAGTGCCCAGTGCCAGTTGCTGTTTTTTGCTTGTTTTTTACATCGCAGGAAATCAATATCAAACGGAGTCCAAACACCGCGAAACTTTTTTGTGAATTTTTTATGGACCAGAAGACATCCAGTGGGCCAGAGAAGCACCTGGGGGATGCCCCAAGGGGGGCACAACCCACCAGGGCGCGCCCAGGTGGGTTGTGCCCACCTCGGTGGCCTCCCTGTTGGGGAACGTAGTAATTTCAAAATTTTCCTACGCACACGCAAGATCATGGTGATGCATAGCAACGAGAGGGGAGAGTGTCGTCCACGTACCCTCGTAGACCGTAAGCAGAAGCGTTATGACAACGCGGTTGATGTAGTCGTACGTCTTCACGATCCGACTGATCCAAGTACCGAACACACGGCACCTCCGAGTTCAGCACACATTCAGCTCGGTGACGTCCCGCGAACTCACGATCCAGCAGAGCTTCAGGGGAGAGTTCCGTCAGCACGATGATGACGGTGATGCTGATGCTACCGACGCAGGGCTTCGGCTAAGCACCGCTACGATATGACCGAGGTGGATTATGGTGGAGGGGGGCACCGCAGACGGCTAAAAGATCAACTGATCAACTTGTGTGTCTATGGGTGCCCCCCGCCCCCGTATATAAAGGAGCAAGGGGGGAGGCCGCCCGGCCTTGGTGAGCCCAAGGAGAGGAGGAATCCTACTCCTAGTAGGAGTAGGATTCATCCTTTCCTAGTCCTACTAGGAAGGGGGAAGGGGGAAGGAAAGAGAGGGAGAGGGAGAGGGGAAGAGGGGCCGTGCCCCCTCCCCTAGTCCAATTCGGACTCCTCATGGGAGGGGGCGCGCCACCTCCTGGGCTTCTGCCCTCTCTCTCCCCTCAGGCCCACTAAGACCCAATACTTCCCCGGGGGGTTCCGGTAACCCCTCCGGCACTCCGGTTTTCTCTGAAACCATCCGGAACACTTCCGGTGTCCGAATATAGCCGTCCAATATATCAACCTTTACGTCTCGACCATTTCGAGACTCCTCGTCATGTCCGTGATCACATTCGGGACTCCGAACTACGTTCGGTACATCAAAACACATAAACTCATAATACCGATCGTCACCGAACGTTAAGCGTGCGGACCCTACGGGTTCCAGAACTATGTAGACATGACCGAGACACGTCTCCGGCCAATAACCAATAGCGGAACCTGGATGATCATATTGGTTCCTACATATTCTACGAAGATCTTTATCGGTCAAACCGCATAACAACATACGTTGTTCCCTTTGTCATCGGTATGTTACTTGCCCGAGATTTGATCGTCGGTATCTCAATACCTAGTTCAATCTCGTTACTGGCAAGTCTCTTTACTCGTTCCGTAATGCATTATCCCGCAACTAACTCATTAGTTACATTGCTTGCAAGGCTTATAGTGATGTGCATTACCGAGAGGGCCCAGAGATACCTCTCCGACAATCGGAGTGATAAATCCTAATCTCGATCTATGCCAACTCAACAAGTACCATCGGAGACACCTATAGAGCACCTTTATAATCACCCAGTTACGTTGTGACGTTTGGTAGCACACAAAGTATTCCTCCGGTATTCGGGAGTTGCATAATCTCATAGTCATAGGAACATGTATAAGTCATGAAGAAAGCAATAGCAACATACTAAACGATCAGTGCTAAGCTAACGGAATGGGTCAAGTCAATCACATCATTCTCTAATGATGCGATCCCGTTAATCAAATGACAACTCATGTCTATGGCTAGGAAACTTAACCATCTTTGATTCAACGAGCTAGTCAAGTAGAGGCATACTAGTGACACTCTGTTTGTCTATGTATTCACACATGTACTAAGTTTCCGGTTAATACAATTCTAGCATGAATAATAAACATTTATCATGATATAAGGAAATATAAATAACAACTTTATTATTGCCTCTAGGGCATATTTCCTTCAGTCTCCCACTTGCACTAGAGTCAATAATCTAGTTCGCATCGCCATGTGATTTAACACCAATAGTTCATATAACCATGTGATTGACACCCATAGTTCACATCGCCATGTGACCAACACTCAACGGGTTTACTAGAGTCAGTAATCTTAGTTCACATCGCCATGTGATTAACACCCAAAGAGTACTAAGGTGTGATCATGTTTTGCTCGTGAGAGAAGTTTAGTCAACGGGTTTGCCATATTCAGATCCGTATGTATTTTGCAAATTTCTATGTCAACAATGCTCTGCACGGAGCTACTCTAGCTAATTGCTCCCACTTTCAATATGTATCTAGATCGAGACTTAGAGTCATCCAGATCGGTGTCAAAGTTTGCATCGACGTAACTCTTTACGACGAACCTTTTGTCACCTCCATAATCGAGAAACATATCCTTATTCCACTAAGGATAATTTTGACCGCTGTCCAGTGATCTACTCCTAGATCACTATTGTATTCCCTTGCCAAACTCAGTGTAGGGTATACAATAGATCTGGTACACAGCATGACATACTTTATAGAACCTATGGCTGGGACATAGGGAATGACTTTCATTCTCTTTCTATCTTCTGCCGTGGTCGGGCTTTGAGTCTTACTCAATTTCACACCTTGCAACACAGGCAAGAACTCTTTCTTTGACTGTTCCATTTTGAACTACTTCAAAATCTTGTCAAGGTATGTACTCATTGGAAAACTTATCAAGCGTTTTGATCTATCTCTATAGATCTTGATGCTCAATATGTAAGCAGCTTTACCGAGGTCTTTCTTTGAAAAACTCCTTTATGCTTTCTAGAAAATTCTACATCATTTCCGATCAACAATATGTCTTTCACATATACTTATCAGAAAAACTATAGTGCTCTCACTCACTTTCTTGTAAATACAGGCTTCACCGCAAGTCTGTATAAAACTATATGCTTTGATCAACTCATCAAAGCGTATATTCCAACTCTGAGATGCTTGCACCAGTCCATAGATGGATCGCTGGAGCTTGCACATTTTGTTAGCACCTTTAGGATCGACAAAATCTTCTGGTTGCATCATATACAACTCTTCTTTAAGAAATCCATTAAGGAATGTAGTTTTGACATCCATTTGCCAGATTTCATAAAATGTGGCAATTTGCTAACATGATTCGGACAAACTTAAGCATCGCTATGAGTGAGAAAATCTCATCGGAGTCAACACCTTGAACTTTGTCAAAACCTTTTTCAACACGTCTAGCTTTGTAGATAGTAACACTACTATCAGCGTCCGTCTTCCTCTTGAAAATCCATTTATTTTCTATGGCTTGCCGATCCTCGGGCAAGTCAACCAAAGTCCACACTTTGTTCTCATACATGGATCCCATCTCAGATTTCATGGCCTCAAGCCATTTCGCGGAACCTGGGCTCATCATCGCTTCCTCATAGTTCGTAGGTTCGTCATGGTCAAGTAACATGACCTCCAGAATAGGATTACCTGTACCACTCTGGTGCGGATCTCACTCTGGTTGACCTATGAGGTTCGGTAGTAACTTGATCTGAAGTTACATGATCATCATCATTAGCTTCCTCACTAATTGGTGTAGGAGTCACAGGAACAGATTTCTATGATGAACTACTTTCCAATAAGGGAGCAGGTACAGTTACCTCATCAAGTTCTACTTTCCTCCCACTCACTTCTTTCGAGAGAAACTCCTTCTCTAGAAAGGATCCATTCTTAGCAACAAATGTCTTGCCTTCGGATCAGTGATAGAAGGTGTACCCAACTATCTCCTTTGGGTATCCTATGAAGACACATTTCTCCGATTTGGGTTTGAGCTTATCAGGATGAAACTTTTTCACATAAGCATCGCAACCCCAAACTTTAAGAAACGACATCTTTGGTTTCTTGCCAAGCCACAGTTCATAAGGCGTCGTCTCAACGGATTTAGATGGTGCCCTATTTAACGTGAATGCAGCCGTCTCTAAAGCATAACCCCAAAACGATAGCGGTAAATCAGTAAGAGACATCATAGATCGCACCATATCTAGTAAAGTACGATTACGACGTTTGGACACATCATTACGCTGTGGTGTTCCGGGTGGCGTGAGTTGCAAAACTATTTCGCATTGTTTCAAATGAAGACCAAACTCGTAACTCAAATATTCTCCTCCACGATCAGATCGTAGAAACTTTATTTGTTGGGAATCGTAGCATAATTTTAAAATTTTCCTACGTTCACCAAGATGCATCTATGGAGTCTACTAGCAACGAGGGGAAGGGAGTGCATCTACATACCCTTGTAGATCGCGAGCGGAAGCGTTCCAATGAACGTGGATGACGGAGTCGTACTCGCCGTGATCCAAATCACCGATGACCGAGTGCCGAACGGACGGCACCTCCGTGTTCAACACACGTACGGTGCAGTGACGTCTCCTCCTTCTTGATCCAGCAAGGGGGAAGGAGAGGTTGATGGAGATCCAGCAGCACGACGGCGTGGTGGTGGATGTAGCGGGTCTCGTGCAGGGCTTCGCCGAGCTTCTACGAGAGAGAGAGAGAGGTGTTGCAGGGGAGGAGGGAGGCGCCCAAGGCTGTTGTTTTTTTGCTGCCCTCCCTCCCCCCCCTTTATATAGGCCCCCTGGGGGGGGCGCCGGCCCTGGAGATCAGATCCAAGGGGGGGGGGGGGCGGCGGCCAAGTGGGGGGGAAGGGGTGCCTTGCCCCCCAAGGCAAGGGGGAACTCCCCCCCTAGGGTTCCCAACCCTAGGCGCATGGGGGGAGGCCCAAGGGGGGCGCCCCAGCCCACTAGGGGCTGGTTCCCTTCCACTTTCAGCCCACGGGGCCCTCCGGGACAGGTGGCCCCACCCGGTGGACCCCTGGGACCCTTCCGGTGGTCCCGGTACAATACCGATAACCCCCGAAACTTTCCCGGTGGCCGAAACTGGACTTCCTATATATAATTCTTCACCTCCGGACCATTCCGGAACCTCTCGTGACGTCCGGGATATCATCCGGGACTCCGAACAACTTTCGGGTTTCCGCATACATATATCTCTACAACCCTAGCGTCACCGGACCTTAAGTGTGTAGACCCTACGGGTTCGGGAGACATGCAGACATGACCGAGACGCCTCTCCGGTCAATAACCAACAGCGGGATCTGGATACCCATGTTGGCTCCCACATGTTCCACGATGATCTCATCGGATGAACCACGGTGTCGAGGATTCAATCAATCCCGTATACAATTCCCTTTGTCAATCGGTATGTTACTTGCCCGAGATTCGGTCGTCGGTATCCCAATACCTTGTTCAATCTCGTTACCGGCAAGTCTCTTTACTCGTACCGCAATGCATGATCCCGTGACTAACGCCTTAGTCACATTGAGCTCATTATGATGATGCATTACCGAGTGGGCCCAGAGATACCTCTCCGTCATACGGAGTGACAAATCCCAGTCTCGATCCGTGCCAACCCAACAGACACTTTCAGAGATACCCGTAGTGCACCTTTATAGTCACCCAGTTACGTTGTGACGTTTGGCACACCCAAAGCACTCCTACGGTATCCGGGAGTTGCACGATCTCATGGTCTAAGGAAAAGATACTTGACATTGGAAAAGCTCTAGCAAACGAAACTACACGATCTTTTATGCTATGCTTAGGATTGGGTCTTGTCCATCACATCATTCTCCTAATGATGTGATCCCGTTATCAATGACATCCAATGTCCATAGTCAGGAAACCGTGACTATCTGTTGATCAACGAGCTAGTCAACTAGAGGCTTACTAGGGACAGGTTGTGGTCTATGTATTCACACATGTATCACGATTTTCGGACAATACAATTATAGCATGAATAATAGACAATTACCATGAACAAAGAAATATAATAATAACCATTTATTATTGCCTCTAGGGCATATTTCCAACAGTCTCCCACTTGCACTAGAGTCAATAATCTAGTTACATTGTGATGAATCGAACACCCATTGCGTCCTGGTGTTGATCATGTTTTGCCCTAGGGAGAGGTTTAGTCAACGGATCTGCTACATTCAGGTCCGTGTGTACTTTACAAATATCTATGTCTCCATTTTGAACACTTTCACGAATGGAGTTGAAGCGACGCTTGATATGCCTGGTCTTCCTGTGAAACCTGGGCTCCTTCGCAAGGGCAATAGCTCCAGTGTTGTCACAGAAGATAGTCATTGGGCCCGACGCATTGGGAATCACCCCTAGGTCGGTAATGAACTCCTTCATCCAGACTGCTTCCTGTGCTGCCTCTGAGGCTGCCATGTACTCCGCTTCACATGTAGATCCCGCCACGACGCTTTGCTTGCAACTGCACCAGCTTACTGCTCCTCTATTCAAAATATACACGTATCCGGTCTGTGACTTCGAGTCATCCAGATCTGTGTCGAAGCTAGCGTCGACGTAACCCTTTACGACGAGCTCTTCGTCACCTCCATAAACGAGAAACATATCCTTAGTCCTCTTCAGGTACTTCAGGATATTCTTGACCGCTGTCCAGTGTTCCTGGCCGGGATTACTTTGGTACCTTCCTACCAAACTTACGGCAAGGTTTATATCAGGTCTGGTACACAGCATGGCATACATAATAGACCCTATGGCCGAGGCATAGGGGATGACACTCATCTGTTCTATATCTTCTGCCGTGGTCGGGCATTGAGCTGTGCTCAATTGCACACCTTGCACTACAGGCAAGAACCCCTTCTTGGACTGATCCATACTGAACTTCTTCAATATCTTGTCAAGGTATGTACTTTGTGAAAGACCAATGAGGCGTCTTGATCTATCTCTATAGATCTTGATGCCTAATATATAAGCAGCTTCTCCAAGGTCCTTCATTGAAAAACACTTATTCAAATAGGCCTTTATACTTTCCAAGAATTCTATATCATTTCCCATCAATAATATGTCATCCACATATAATATGAGAAATGCTATAGAGCTCCCACTCACTTTCTTGTAAACACAGGCTTCTCCATAAGTCTGTGTAAACCCAAACGCTTTGATCATCTCATCAAAGCGAATGTTCCAACTCCGAGATGCTTGCACCAGCCCATAGATTGAGCGCTGGAGCTTGCACACTTTGTTAGCATTCTTAGGATCGACAAAACCTTCCGGCTGCATCTTATACAACTTTTCCTTAAGGAAGCCATTAAGGAATGCCGTTTTGACGTCCATCTGCCATATCTCATAATCATAGTATGCGGCAATTGCTAACATGATTCGGACGGACTTCAGCTTCGCTACGGGTGAGAAAGTCTCATCGTAGTCAACCCCTTGAACTTGTCGATAACCCTTAGCGACAAGTCGAGCTTTGTAGATGGTCACATTACCATCTGCGTCCGTCTTCTTCTTAAAGATCCATTTGTTTTCTATGGCTCGCCTTTCATCGGGCAAGTCAGTCAAAGTCCATACTTTGTTTTCATACATGGATTCTATCTCGGATTTCATGGCTTCTAGCCATTTGTCGGAATCCGGGCCCGCCATCGCTTCTTCATAGTTCGAAGGTTCACCGTTGTCTAACAACATGATTTCCAGGACAGGGTTGCCGTACCACTCTGGTGCGGAACGTGTCCTTGTGGACCTACGAAGTTCAGTAACTTGATCTGAAGTTTCATGATCATCATCATTAACTTCCTCCCCAGTCGGTGTAGGCACCACAGGAACATTTTCCCGCGCTGCGCTACTTTCCGGTTCGGAAGGGGTGACTATCACCTCATCAAGTTCCACTTTCCTCCCACTCAATTCTTTCGAGAGAAACTCCTTCTCTAGAAAGGACCCGTTCTTGGCAACGAAGATCTTGCCTTCGGATCTGAGGTAGAAGGTATACCCAATAGTTTCCTTAGGGTATCCTATGAAGACGCATTTTTCCGATTTGGGTTCGAGCTTTTCAGGTTGAAGTTTCTTGACATAAGCATCGCATCCCCAAACTTTTAGAAATGACAGCTTAGGTTTCTTCCCAAACCATAATTCATACGGTGTCGTCTCAACGGATTTAGACGGTGCCCTAATTAAAGTGAATGCGGCAGTCTCTAAAGCATAACCCCAAAATGAGAGCGGTAAATCGGTAAGAGACATCATAGATCGCACCATATCCAATAGAGAGCGATTACGACGTTCGGACACACCATTTCTCTGAGGTGTTCCAGGCGGCGTAAGTTGTGAAACTATTCCACATTTCCTTAAGTGTGTACCAAATTCGTGACTTAAATATTCTCCACCACGATCTGATCGTAAGAATTTTAATTTCCTGTCACGTTGATTCTCGACTTCATTCTGAAATTCCTTGAACTTTTCAAAGGTTTCAGACTTGTGTTTCATTAGGTAGACATACCCATATCTACTTAAATCATCAGTGAGAGTGAGAACATAACGATATCCTCCGCGAGCCTCAACACTCATTGGACCACACACATCGGTATGTATGATTTCCAATAAGTTGGTTGCTCGCTCCATTGTTCCGGAGAACGGAGTCTTGGTCATCTTACCCATGAGGCATGGTTCGCACGTGTCAAATGATTCGTAACCAAGAGACTCCAAAAGTCCATCTGCATGGAGCTTCTTCATGCGCTTGACACCAATGTGACCAAGGCGGCAGTGCCACAAGTATGTGGGACTATCGTCATCAACTTTACATCTTTTGGTATTCACACTATGAACATGTGTAACATCACGTTCGAGATTCATCAAAAATAAACCATTGACCAGCGGGGCATGACCATAAAACATATCTCTCAAATAAATAGAACAACCATTATTCTCGGATTTAAATGAGTAGCCATCTCGAATTAAACGAGATCCAGATACAATGTTCATGCTCAAAGCTGGCACTAAATAACAATTATTGAGGTTTAAAACTAATCCCGTAGGGAGATGCAGAGGTAGCGTGCCGACGGCGATCACATCGACCTTGGAACCATTCCCGACGCGCATCGTCACCTCGTCCTTCGCCAGTCTCCGTTTATTCCGTAGTTCCTGTTTTGAGTTACAAATATGAGCAACCGCACCGGTATCAAATACCCAGGAGCTACTACGAGTACTGGTAAGGTACACATCAATTACTAGTATATCACATATACCTTGGGTGTTGCCGGCCTTCTTCTTGTCCGCTAAGTATTTGGGGCAGTTCCGCTTCCAGTGACCACTTCCCTTGCAATAAAAGCACTCAGTCTCGGGCTTGGGTCCATTCTTTGACTTCTTCCCAGTAACTGGCTTACCGGGCGCGGCAACTCCCTTGCCGTCCTTCTTGAAGTTCTTCTTACCCTTGCCCTTCTTGAACTTAGTGGTTTTATTCACCATCAACACTTGATGTTCTTTTCTGATCTCTACCTCAGCTGATTTCAGCATTGAATATACCTCGGGAATGGTCTTTTCCATCCCCTGCATATTGTAGTTCATCACAAAGCTCTTGTAGCTTGGTGGAAGCGACTGGAGGATTCTGTCAATGACCGCGTCATCCGGGAGATTAACTCCCAGCTGAGACAAGCGGTTGTGCAACCCAGACATTCTGAGTATGTGCTCACTAACAGAACTGTTCTCCTCCATTTTACAGCTGAAGAACTTGTCGGAGACATCATATCTCTCGACCCGGGCATGAGCTTGAAAAACCAGTTTCAGCTCCTCGAACATCTCATATGCTCCATGTTTCTCAAAACGCTTTTGGAGACCCAGTTCTAAGCTGTAAAGCATGCCGCACTGAACGAGGGAGTAATCATCAGCACGCTGCTGCCAAGCGTTCATAACGTCTTGGTTCTCAGGGATTGGTGCTTCACCTAGCGGTGCTTCTAAGACATAATCTTTCTTGGCTGCTATGAGGATGATCCTCAGGTTCCGGACCCAGTCCGTATAGTTGCTGCCATCATCTTTCAGCTTGGTTTTCTCTAGGAACGCGTTGAAATTGAGGACAACGTGGGCCATTTGATCTACAATACATAGTGTAAAGATTTAGACTAAGTTCATGATAATTAAGTTCATATAATCAAATTATTTAATGAACTCCCACTCAGATAGACATCCCTCTAGTCATCTAAGTGAAACATGATCCGAATTCGACTAGGCCGTGTCCGATCATCACGTGAGACGGACTAGTCAAGATCGGTGAACATCTCCATGTTGATCGGATCTTCTATACGACTCATGCTCGACCTTTCGGTCCTCCGTGTTCCGAGGCCATGTCTGTACATGCTAGGCTCGTCAAGTGAACCTAAGTGTATTGCGTGTGTTCCGAGGCCATGTCTGTACATGCTAGGCTCGTCAACACCCGTTGTATTCGAACGTTAGAATCTATCACACCCGATCATCACGTGGTGCTTCGAAACAACGAACCTTCGCAACGGTGCACAGTTAGGGTGAACACTTTCTTGAAATTATTATAAGGGATCATCCTACTTGCTACCGTCGTTCTAAGCAAATAAGATGCAAAAACATGATAAACATCACATGCAATCAAATAGTGACATGATATGGCCAATATCATCATGCTCCTTTGATCTCCATCTTCGGGGCACCATGATCATCTTTGTCACCGGCATGACACCATGATCTCCATCATCATGATCTCCATCATTGTGTCTTCATGAAGTCGTCACGCCAACGATTACTTCTACTTCTATGGCTAACGCGTTTAGCAATAAAGTAAAGTAATTTACATGGCGTTTATTTAATGACACGCAGGTCATACAAAATAATAAAGACAACTCCTATGGCTCCTGCCGGTTGTCATACTCATCGACATGCAAGTCGTGATTCCTATTACAAGAATATGATCAATCTCATACATCACATATATCATTCATCACATCTTCTGGCCATATCACATCACATAGCACTTGCTGCAAAAACAAGTTAGACGTCCTCTAATTGTTGTTGCAAGTTTTTACGTGGTTTGTAGGTTTCTAGCAAGAACGTTTCTTACCTACGTATGACCACAACGTGATTTGCCAATTTCTATTTACCCTTCATAAGGACCCTTTTCATCGAATCCATTCCGACTAAAGTAGGAGAGACAGACACCCGCTAGCCACCTTATGCAACTTGTGCATGTCAGTCGGTGGAACCAGTCTCACGTAAGCGTACGTGTAAGGTCGGTCCAGGCCGCTTCATCCTACAATGCCGCCGAAACAAGAAACGACTAGTAGCGGCAAGAAGAATTGGCAAACTCAACGCCCACAACTGCTTTGTGTTCTACTCGTGCATAGTAACTACGCATAGGCCTGGCTCATGATGCCACTGTTGGGAATCGTAGCATAATTTTAAAATTTTCCTACATTCACCAAGATGCATCTATGGAGTCTACTAGCAACGAGGGGAAGGGAGTGCATCTACATACCCTTGTAGATCGCGAGCGGAAGCGTTCCAATGAACATGGATGACGGAGTCGTACTCGCCGTGATCCAAATCACCGATGACCGAGTGCCGAACGGACGGCACCTCCGTGTTCAACACACGTACGGTGCAGCGACGTCTCCTCCTTCTTGATCCAGCAAGGGGGAAGGAGAGGTTGATGGAGATCCAGCAGCACGATGGCGTGGTGGTGGATGTAGCGGGTCTCGTGCAGGGCTTCGCTGAGCTTCTACGAGAGAGAGAGAGGTGTTGCAGGGGAGGAGGGAGGCGCCCAAGGCTGTTGTTTTTTTGCTGCCCTCCCTCCCCCCTTTATATAGGCCCCCTGGGGGGGCGCCGGCCCTGGAGATCAGATCCAAGGGGGGGGGGGCGGCGGCCAAGTGGGGGGGAAGGGGTGCCTTGCCCCCCAAGGCAAGGGGGAACTCCCCCTAGGGTTCCCAACCCTAGGCGCATGGGGGGAGGCCCAAGGGGGGCGCCCCAGCCCACTAGGGACTGGTTCCCTTCCACTTTCAGCCCACGGGGCCCTCCGGGACAGGTGGCCCCACCCGGTGGACCCCCGGGACCCTTCCGGTGGTCCCGGTACAATACCGATAACCCCCGAAACTTTCCCGGTGGCCGAAACTGGACTTCCTATATATAATTCTTCACCTCCGGACCATTCCGGAACCTCTCGTGACGTCCGGGATCTCATCCGGGACTCCGAACAACTTTCGGGTTTCCGCATACATATATCTCTACAACCCTAGCGTCACCGGACCTTAAGTGTGTAGACCCTACGGGTTCGGGAGACATGCAGACATGACCGAGACGCCTCTCCGGTCAATAACCAACAACGGGATCTGGATACCCATGTTGGCTCCCACATGTTCCACAATGATCTCATCGGATGAACCACGGTGTCGAGGATTCAATCAATCCCGTATACAATTCCCTTTGTCAATCGGTATGTTACTTGCCCGAGATTCGATCGTCGGTATCCCAATACCTTGTTCAATCTCGTTACCGGCAAGTCTCTTTACTCGTACCGCAATGCATGATCCCGTGACTAACGCCTTAGTCACATTGAGCTCATTATGATGATGCATTACCGAGTGGGCCCAGAGATACCTCTCCGTCATACGGAGTGACAAATCCCAGTCTCGATCCGTGCCAACCCAACAGACACTTTCGGAGATACCCGTAGTGCACCTTTATAGTCACCCAGTTACGTTGTGACGTTTGGCACACCCAAAGCACTCCTACGGTATCCGGGAGTTGCACGATCTCATGGTCTAAGGAAAAGATACTTGACATTGGAAAAGCTCTAGCAAACGAAACTACACGATCTTTTATGCTATGCTTAGGATTGGGTCTTGTCCATCACATCATTCTCCTAATGATGTGATCCCGTTATCAATGACATCCAATGTCCATAGTCAGGAAACCGTGACTATCTGTTGATCAACGAGCTAGTCAACTAGAGGCTTACTAGGGACAGGTTGTGGTCTATGTATTCACACATGTATCACGATTTCCGGACAATAAAATTATAGCATGAATAATAGACAATTACCATGAACAAAGAAATATAATAATAACCATTTATTATTGCCTCTAGGGCATATTTCCAACATTATTTTCTTGTTACGATGATTTTCCACTTCACTCTGAAATTCTTTGAACTTTTCAAATGTTTCAGACTTAGGTTTCATCAAGTAGATATACCCATATCTTCTCAAATCATGTGTGAAGGTGAGAAATAACGATACCCGCCGCGAGCCTCAACATTCATCGGACCACATACATCAGTATGTATGATTTCCAACAAATCTGTTGCTCGCTCCATTGTTCCGGAGAACGGCGTTTTAGTCATCTTGCCCATGAGGCATGGTTCGCAAGTACCAAGTGATTCATAATCAAGTGATTCCAAAAGTCCATCAGAATGGAGTTTCTTCATGCGCTTTTACACCAATATGACCTAAACGGCAGTGCCACAAATAAGTTGCACTATCATTATCAACTCTACATCTTTTGGCTTCAATATTATGAATATGTGTATCACTACTATCGAGATCCAACAAACCATTTTTATTGGGTGTATGACCATAGAAGGTTTTATTCATGTAAACAGAACAACAATTATTCTCTAACTTAAATGAATAACCGTATAACAATAAACATGATCAAATCATATTCATGCTCAACGCAAACACCAAATAACACTTATTTAGGTTCAACACTAATCCCGAAAGTATAGGGAGTGTGCGATGATGATCATATCAATCTTGGAACTATTTCCAACACACATCGTCACCTCGCCCTTAACTAGTTTCTGTTCATTCTGCAACTCCCGTTTCGAGTTACTACTCTCAGCAACTGAACCAGTATCAACTGCTGAGGGATTGCTATAAACACTAGTAAAGTACACATCAATAACATGTATATCCAATATACCTTTGTTCACTTTGCCATCCTTCTTATCCGCCAAGTATCTAGGGCAGTTCCACTTCCAGTGACCATTTCCTTTGCAGTAGAAGCACTCAGTTTCAGGCTTGGGTCTAGCTTTGGGCTTCTTCACGGGAGCAGCAACTTGCTTGACGTTCTTTTTGAAGTTCCCCTTCTTCCATTTGCCCTTTTCTTGAAACTAGTGGTCTTGTCAACCATCAACACTTGATGCTTTTCTTGATTTCTACCTTCGTCGATTTCAGCATCACGAAGAGCTTGGGAATCATTTCCGTTATCCCTTGCATATTATAGTTCATCACGAAGTTCTAGTAACTTGGTGATAGTGACTAGAGAACTCTGTCAATCACTATCTTATCTGGAAGATTAACTCCCACTTGATTCAAGTGATTGTAGTACTCAGACATTCTGAGCACATGCTCACTAGCTGAGCTATTCTCCTCCATCTTGTAGGCAAAGTACTTGTCAAAGGTCTCATACCTTTCGCCATGGACATGAGTCTGAAATACTAATTTCAACTCTTGGAACATCTCATATGCTCCGTGGCGTTTCAAAAAATGTCTTTGAAGCCCCGATTCTAAGCCGTAAAGCATGGTGCACTAAACTATCAAGTAGTCATCATATCGAGCTTGCCAAACGTTCATAACGTCTGCATTTGCTCCTGCAATCGGTCTGTCACCTAGCGGTGCATCAAGGACATAATACTTCTGTGCAGCAATGAGGATAATCCTCAGATCACGGATCCAATCCGCATCATTGCTACTAACATCTTTCAACTTAGTTTTCTCTAGGAACATATCAAAAATAAAACAGGGGAGCTAAACGCGAGCTATTGATCTACAACATAGATATGCTAATACTACCAGGACTAAGTTCATGATAAATTAAAGTTCAATTAATCATATTACTTAAGAACTCCCACTTAGATAGGCATCCCTCTAATCATCTAAGTGATCACGTGATCCATATCAACTAAACCATGTCCGATCATCATGTGAGATAGAGTAGTTTTCAATGGTGAACATCACTATGTTGATCATATCTTCTATATAATTCATGCTCGACCTTTTGGTCTCCAGTGTTCCAAGGCCATATCTGCATATGCTAGGCTCGTCAAGTTTAACCCGAGTATTCTACGTGTGCAAAACTGGCTTGCACCCGTCGTGTGTGAACGTAGAGCTTATCACACCCGATCATCACGTGGTGTCTCGGCACGACAAACTTTCGCAACGGTGCATACTCAGGGAGAACACTTATACCTTGAAATTTAGTGAGAGATCATCTTATAATGCTACCATCGAACTAAGCAAAATAAGATGCATAAAGGATAAACATCACATGCAATCAATATAAGTGATATGATATGGCCATCATCATCTTGTGCCTTTGATCTCCATCTCCAAAGCACCGTCATGATCACCATCGTCACCGGCGCGATACCTTGATTTCCATCATAGCATCATTGTCATCTCGCCAACTATTGCTTCTACGACTATCGCTACCGCTTAGTGATAAAGTAAAAACAATTACAGGGCGATTGCATTGTATACAATAAAGCGACAACCATATGGCTCCTGCCAGTTGCCGATAACTCTGTTACAAAACATGATCATCTCATACAATAAAATATAGCATCATGTCTTGACAATATCACATCACAACATGCCCTGCAAAAACAAGTTAGACGTACTCTACTTTGTTGTTGCAAGTTTTACGTGGCTGCTACGGGCTGAGCAAGAACCGTTCTTACCTACGCATCAAAACCACAACGATTTTTCGTCAAGTATGTGATGTTTTAACCTTCAACAAGGACCGGGCGTAGCCACACTCGATTCAACTAAAGTTGGAGAAACTGGCACCCGCCAGCCACCTGTGTGCGAAGCACGTCGGTAGAACCAGTCTCGCGTAAGCGTAAGCGTAATGTCGGTCCGGGCCGCTTCATCCAACAATACCGCCGAATTAAAGTATGACATGCTGGTAAGTAGTATGACTTGTATCGCCCACAACTCACTTGTGTTCTACTCGCGCATATAACATCTACGCATAAACCTGGCTCGGATGCCACTGTTGGGGAACGTAGTAATTTCAAAATTTTCCTACGCACACGCAAGATCATGGTGATGCATAGCAACAAGAGGGGAGAGTGTCGTCCATGTACCCTTGTAGACTGTAAGAGGAAGCGTTATGACAACGCGGTTGATGTAGTCGTACGTCTTCACAATCCGACCGATCCAAGTACCGAATAGACGGCACCTCCGAGTTCAGCACACGTTCAACTCGGTGACGTCCCACGAACTCACGATCCAGCAGAGCTTCGAGGGAGAGTTCCGTTAGCACGACGGCGTGATGACGGTGATGATGATGCTACTGACGCAGGGCTTCGCCTAAGCACCGCTACGCTATGACCGAGGTGGATTATGGTGGAGGGGGCACCGCACACGGCTACAAGATCAACTGATCAACTTGTGTGTCTATGGGTGCCCCCCTGCCCCCGTATATAAAGGAGCAAGGGGGGAGGCCAAGAGGAGGAATCCTCCTCCTAGTAGGAGTAGGATTCATCCTTTCCTAGTCCTACTAGGAAGGGGGGAGGGGGAAGGAAAGAGAGGGAGAGGGAGAGGGAAAGAGGGGCCGCGCCCCCTCCACTAGTCCAATTCAGACTCCTCATGGGAGGGGGCGTGTTGGGGATATAATTATTAGTATGACCCGCCAGAAGGCGCCGGGCCATACTTAAGACGATTTATGAAGCGCAAGACCACTCCTGGAGATGACGGGTTAGTTAAGGGCCCAAGGCCCAAAGGGCGACTTAAGGCCCATAGAGATGAACCGCCATATATGTGTAAACTTGTACTATAAGGCAGGAATAGAGAGAAACCGAGCCGGACACTGTTTATGAGCCGGCCGGGACTCTATGAGCCGCCGGGCGTCGACCTCTGTATATAAAGGGACGACCCGGCAGCGGTTAGGGCAAGTAACATCATATCGAGAGCTAGGTCAAGCAGATTTGCTCCCTGGTTATCGAAAGATAAGCAATCCCACTCAAAACTGGATCGTAGGCTTTTACCTTCACCGTAAGGGGCCGGACCAGTATAAACCTCGTGTCCTTTGTCCCGATTAACCCCTTCTTGCTTCCTAGTTGCGATGGCTCCACGACTAAGTCCTTTCACTAGGACATCTGTCGTGACAATTCCATGACAGTTGGCGCCCACCGTGGGGCCAGCGCACGGTGGATTTGAGTTCTTGAAGGGCAGCTTCGAAGGGCTCAAGGGATACGCTGTGGGCCGGATGACCAAGAGTCGTCGCGGCAAGCTCTACATCGACGACGCAGGGTGGGGCCCCGATGTAGGCTCAATTGAGTATGGGTACCATGTCCCCTTCGGCGGAATTCACGTCTTCATCGGCCGGATCGGCGAGCCGGGCCCTGAGCCGGACATCTGCACCGACATCGTCGAGACGGCTCAGCGTGCGAGACCCGCCCAGGCTCCGCCCGCCATGAAGCGTGCCTTCGTGGGATGCATCCATGGAGAACTTCCTGAGGGATCCGTGTCTGGCGGTGAGACGACCATCTATTCTGATGGTGAGTCGTCCATGGGTGAGACGGATTCGTTGTATCAACTACAAGACGGCGGGCTTGGGGGCTATTCCGATGGCAGCAGTATTCCGGACCCCTTTGAGCCACCGAGCAGAGTAGGGATCTTCATGGCTGGCACTCAACCAGGTCAAAACTCTACGGCTGCGGCAGCAATAACCTCCGGGTCAGCGGCAGCCGGGGCAGGAGGCCATGTGTGCCCGCCGGCTCAGGTACTGATTGATCTCACAGAAAGGCTGACAACCCTGTTAACCGCCACAGTTAATCCGGCGGATCAGGCTAAACATGATGCAGAGGTGGCTCGGTTACGTGAGGAGATAGCACAAGCCAAGGAAAACCTAACAGCTGAGGACACCAGATTAGCCACAGAACGGGCGGCTTTAGATGTTCGAGCTCAGCAGCTTCAATCAGAAGCATTCCAGCTTACGATGGATTTAAACGCATCAAATGAGGTCATGAGGAGAAGGCACAAGAAGTATCAATCCCGTCTGCCTTCGATTTATGATCCTAGAAATCTCTTCCGCACACCCGGTGCAGGTCCCAGTAATCCGCTAGAGGTAAACCCGGCTGCGACGCCCGGAGCTGGGACGCCGGTTCAGCCACGGGTGACGGAACCTCTTCGAGTGAACACTGCTCCGCCTCAGTATGTGCCAATGCCACCGGGTCATTATTCTAACCCGTTGGAGAACATGATCGTTGCGGCGGCGTGATTGGCGGCTCTTCCGGTGGAGGGCGACTCTCCGACAGCGATTGAAACACGAAGGGTCAGAGAAGTTCTTCAGACGGCTCTGGCATAGAAGGAGGCATACTCTTACAGTCGAGACAAGATTCATTCGACCCCTCGCCCAAGACGGAGCCCGATTTATAGCAGGCATATGGACTCGATGGCAGTTTCAAGCAACGTCCGGCGCCGTGATCAGCCGGGCGGGCGAGACCCGGCGCGAGATGGGGCCCCTAACTTGGTTAATCGGGATAGGGTACGCCAAGAGGCTGAGCGGGCGGCTCAGTAGGCGATTGAGCAGGCGGATCAGCGAGCGGCTTACCAACCTTTCCCGGTTTATCCGACGACCTCTATTGAGGCAGGTGCGACAACAAGAACGGGAGGTGTCCCTTGCTTAGTGCTAGCACCGCGTAATGAGCATTTGCCCAAGGATTTTAAGGGGCCTCGAAAGGTGCCTAACTACATGGCTGACTTACAGCCCCGGGCGTGGATTGAAAGTTATGAGATGGCCATGGAATTGCTGGAGGTCAGTGACGCGGCAATGGCCAAGTACTTCACTATGATGCTGGATGGAACGGCCCGCACTTGGCTAAAAGGACTGCCACCTAATTCCATTGGTTCCTGGGTCGAGTTAAAGGCCCGGTTTATTCAGAACTTCAAGGATACATGCAAGCAGCCCATGTCGATTGTGGACTTGACTAATTGCAAACAAGAGGAGGGTGAGTCCATAACCCATTGGGTGCGCCGGGTGAAGGAAATAATACATTCATCTGATAAGATGGATGCTGGCTCTGCGGTCTTAATGTTGGAGAAAAATTGCCGTTTTGAGCCTCTGAAACAGAAGCTGGGGCGGCTCAAGCGCGATTGTAATGACATGGGCCAGCGGATGGCGGCTTTAGTCAAATACGCCGACTCTGATAGTACCAAGGATCCCGCGTATGATGAAGAGAAGGCAGGGAAGGGAAAGAAGAACGGCAACGCTAAAGGTCTTCAGCATAACCCGGCAAATCAAGGAGGCAATAATAAACGTAAAGCTGACGGTAGCTCGGAGTTTCTGGCGAATGTGCATGGCAACAATCAACGACGCAAGGGGAGGCCACCTCCTCGGTCTGGCGGGTCAGGTCCCACCCTTGAGCAGTTGCTGAATGAGCCCTATCCAAGACACGGCACCGGGAGAAGCCGGCCACTCATCTATGGAAAGACTGTACGATCATGAGGGCTTTCAAGAATTCCAACATGTTTGACGGTAATCATGGGCCTAGCGGTGGCTCAGGCAGTGGCGATTTTCATGGCCCGGGCGGCGGCTCAGGCAGTGGCGGTTTTCATGGCCACGACCCTCAAGGTCATCAAGGGGGTTATAATCAGCAATCTGGCCAAGGAGGTCAGCAGCAGCAGCAATCCGGGTATTAGAGTAACCCAAAGCAGCTGAATAGTGGGCAGTATCATGTGTTCACCACTAGCTTATGCAAAAGGGACCAAAAACTTCGTAAGAGGGCGGTGAACACTGTTGAACCGGCGGTTCCTCGTTATCTGAGATGGTCTGAGCAGCCTATTCTATGGAGTAGGGAGGATCACCCTCCACGGGTTGACAATCCGGGTCACTTGGCTTTAGTGGTGGCACCTCAAGTTGGTGGATACAAATTCACAAAAGTGCTTATGGATGGAGGCAGCAGCATCAACATCCTCTATTATGAGACCTTTCGCCGCATGGGGTTGACTGATAAGAATCTCAAGACATCCAACACTGTTTTCATGGAGTAGTGCCCGGTAAGTCGGCATACCCAGTGGGTAAGATTGAGCTAGAAGTCGCTTTTGGGGATGAGCATGATTCCAGGGCTGAGAAGTTAACTTTTGAGGTGGTCAAAATTCGGAGCCCATATCACACATTGTTTGGACGGCCGGCTTATGCAAAGTTCATGGCATGGCCGTGTTATGTTTACCTGCAGCTTAAGATGCCGGGTCACAAGGGCACCATCACAGTGCATGGAAGTCGGAAGATAGCTTTTGAATGCGAAGAAGGTGACGCTACTTACGCTGAATCTGTGTGTGCAACAGAGGAGTTGAAGTTCTATATGGACAATGTTGACCCGGCGGACATGACGTCTTTGAAGAAGCCGACCACAGAACATGAGCCAGCGTTGAAGTTTAAATCGGCTGATGAAACCAAGCTTGTTGATTTTGTTCCAGGCGACTCATCTAAGCAGTTCAGTATCAGTGCTAATCTGGATCCCAAATAGGAAAGCGCGCTCATCGAGTTCATCCGTGAGAACCGGGACATCTTTGCATGGAAACCTTCTGACATGCCGGGTGTACCGAGAGAACTCGCTGAGCACACTCTTAATATTGATCCAAAATTTAAACCGGTCAGGCAGTTTCTTCGGCGGTTTAATGAGGAGAGGCATAAAGCTATTGGTGAGGATGTAGCCTGGCTCTTGGTGGCCGGGTTTATTATTGAAGTTTTTCACCCGGAGTGTTTGGCTAACCCGGTGCTGGTACTCAAAAAAATTGGCACCTGGCGTAGGTGTGTGGATTACACGGATTTAAACAAAGCGTGCCCGGCTGATCCTTTTGCTCTCCCACGTATTGATCAAATCATTGATGCTACGGCGGGTTGTGAGCGCTTGAGTTTTTTGGATGCTTATTATGGTTATCATTAGATCAAGATGGCAGTTAAGGACCAGGAGAAGACGGCTTTCATTACTCCGTTTGGAGCCTTCTGCTATGTGTCTATGCCTTTTGGGCTTAAGAGTGCCCAGGCGACTTATCAGCGATGTGTGCAAAACTGTCTCCACAATCAAAATGGGCGCAATGTTCATGCTTATGTGGATGACATTCTGGTGAAGTCCAGAGAGAAGGAGACCTTGATAGCTGATTTGAAGGAAACCTTTGATAATCTCCGGGTTTACAAGATGATGCTTAACCCGGCCAAGTGCGTTTTTGGAGTGCCAGCAGGCAAGCTTTTGGGTTTTCTGGTTTCTAACAGAGGCATTGAGGCTAACCCGGAGAAGATCAAGGCAATCACCTCTTTGGCTAAGCCGGCGTGTATCAATGATGTTCAGCGTCTGGCGGGTTGTATTGCTGCCTTAAGCCGGTTCATAAGCCGGTTAGGTGAGAAGGCCATACCACTGTATCAGATGATGAAGAAGACGGACGACTTTATCTGGAGTGATGCTGCTAACGCTGCCTTTGAAGATTTGAAGAGACAGTTATCTGAGCCGCCGGTCCTTGCTGCTCCCATTGATAAGGAGCCCTTATTGCTATATGTGGCTGCTAACACATGTGCTGTCAGTGTTGCCATTGTGGTGGAGCGCAAGGAGGCTGGTAAGGAGCATCCGGTTCAACGGCCGGTTTACTACATCAGTGAGGTGCTCATTGAGTCCAAGCAAAGATATCCACATTGGTAGAAACTTGTTTATGGGGTGTTCATGGCAAGCCGGAAGCTTAAGCAATACTTCCAGGGTCACCCCATCACTGTGGTCAGTTCTGCTCCTTTGGGAGATATCATCCAAAATAGAGAAGCCACAGGACGAGTCGCCAAGTGGGCCATTGAACTTGGGCCTCATGGCTTAAAGTATGTGCCATGCACTGCTATTAAGTCTCAAGCACTGGTGGATTTCATCAACGATTGGACAGAGCTGCAGATGCCTGAAGAAAAGCTGGATAACACATATTGGACTATTCATTTTGATGGGTCCAGACAATTGGAAGGCCCGGGGGCTGGAGTTGTCTTAGCTTCCCCTCGAGGTGACAAATTTTGTTATGTACTCCGGTTGATGTTTTGTAACGCCCACGATGCGGCTATATCTCCCACGTGTCGAGGCACGACTTAGAGGCATAACCGCATTGTGGTTTTGTCGCAAGAAGGGTCATCTTCACACAATCCCATGTAATGAACAAGAATGGGATAAAGAGTTGGCTTACAATCGCCACTTCACACAATACATAAATATAATGCATACATCATCCAAAATACACACATAGACCGACTACGGTCAAGAACCAAATGAAAATAAGATAACCCCAAATGTTAGATCCCCGATCGTCCCAACTGGGCTCCACTACTGATCATCAGGAAAAGACACATAGTAACGACCACGTTCCTCGTCGAACTCCCACTTGAGATCGATCCCATCATCTGCACTGGCATCGTCGGCACCTGCAATTGTTTTGGTAGAATCTGTGAGTCACGAGGACTCAGCAATCTCACACCCGCGAGATCAAGACTATTTAAGCTTATAGGAAAGGATGGTGTAATGGGGTGGAGCTGCAGCAGGAAATAAGCATATATGGTGGCTAACATACGCAGAAGGGAGCGAGAAGAGAAGCAACGGAACGGTCGTCATCTAGCAATGACCAAGAAGTGATCCTGAACTCCTACTTACGGCATTCATAACTCAAACCGTGTTCACTTCCCGGACTCCGCCGAGAAGAGACCATCACGGCTACACACACGATTGATGTATTTTAATTGGGTCAAGTGACAAGTTCTCTACAACCGGACATTAACAAATTCTCATCTGCCTCATAACCGCGGGCACGGCTTTCGAAAGATAATACCCTGCAGGGGTGTCCCAACTTAGCCCATCATAAGCTCTCACGGTCAACGAAGGATAAACCTTCTCCCGGAAAGACCCGATCAGTCTCAGAATCCCGGTTTACAAGACATCTCGACAATGGTAAAACAAGACCAGCAAGACCACCCGCTGTGCCGACAAATCCCGATAGGAGCTGCACATATCTCGTTCTCAGGGCACACCGGGTAAGCTAAGCGTACAGGTACCAACATAACCCAAGTTGCCAAGGGACGGCCCCGCACGGTGCTCTAGTTTGGACCAACACTCGGAGGAGCACTGGCCCGGGGGTTTAAAATAAAGATGACCCTCAGGCTCTAGGAAACCCGGGGGAAAAAGGCTTAGGTCGCAAATGGTAAAACCAAGGTTGGGCCTTGCTGGAGGAGTTTTATTCAAGGCGAACTGTCAAGGGGGTCCCATAAATCACCCAACCGCGTAAGGAACGCAAACTCAAGGAACATAATACCGGTAAGACAGAAACTAGGGCGGCAAGAGTGGAACAAAACACCAGGCATAAGGCCGAGCCTTCCACCCTTTACCCAAAATATAGATGCATTAATTAAATAAGAGATATTGTGATATCCCAAAATATCCATGTTCCAACATGGAACCAACTTCATCTTCACCTGCAACTAGCAACGCTATAAGAAGGGCTGAGCAAAAGCGGTAACTTAGCCAAACAACGGTTTGCTAGGTAAGGATGGTTAGAGGCTGACATGGCAATATGGGAGGCATGATATAACAAGTGGTAGGTAGCGGAGCATGGCAATAGAACGAACAACTAGCAAAGCAAAGATAGAAGTGATTTCGAGGGGTGGTCATCTTGCCTGCAAGGTTCTCAGAGTTGTCGAAAGCTTGATCCTCGTAAGCGTACTCAACAGGTTCCTCGTTCACGAACTCGTCTCCCGGCTCTACCCAAAACAAGAACACAAGCAACGGAACCACAATCAATCACGAGAAATGCACCAGCAACATGATGCAAAACATGAATGATATGCAAGATATGATATGCGATGCATATGTGTGCTCCGGGAGGAAAATGATGAACAAGGAGTAACTTGGCAAACCAAGCATGCCACTGGAAATATGAGATGATTTCGTTCGAAATCGATATAAAGATCACCGGAAACGGATGCACGGTTTGCAAATGACAAGCAAAACAAGAATGACACGAATCTGCGATTAACAGCATGATAGCACTTAAAATGCAACAAGTAACAATGCTACAGCACTCCAACATAGCAACAAAGCATATGGCAGTAATCTACAGGAGTTGCTTGACAAAAGATGAACAGTGAGCTACGGCTATATCACACCACAGCAGGTTCAAACAAGCATGGAAAAAGTGCAAAAGATAACAGGTTCACAGACTTAGTGAAATTACTGGACATGCCTGGAACAGCATCAGGTAGCAATGTTCAGAGCACGAAATCAACATGATACAGGAACTTAACATGGCACAACAAGGCATGGAAGTATTCTACTAAATGCATATGGAAAAAGTCCCTTACTTACCATAAGCCTAAAAGGACCAGAAGATATGATGGCAACCATGTAAACATAGCAAGTTTCGTTAACAGGTTTCAGACTTAGCAGAAAACAGAGCATGGCAGAAACAATAATAGGAAGGCATCTTGGTGAGCTTGATGCACTCACCACAAGGCAATGCATGACAAAACAATCATACCTACTGCAAGATGGCATGTTTAAGAAGCTATACATGGCAAAAGAAAGTACATAGCATGAATGGATCAACTACAACAAGCTTGGAAAAATTGAATATCATGTTAACAATCTGCCAGAAATATTTTATAGCAAAAGTAGAGCAAGATTGAGTCATGCTATGGCACTTCATAATTGCAAGAAAGGGCAGGAATAGATCAATTACAACAATATCTACAAAACATCCTTACTGGACATCACCAAAATATGCATGGATCTTTCTGTAGCATCAAGTTTACATGGCAACAAAATAACAGCAAACAAAGACTTAGAGAAATCACTAAGTCTCTGAAATCAGAAACATTACGGAGCCTAGTTTGCATGCTTGTGCTAGTCACCACGGAGATCACAAAAATATATGGCATACACCTCTGTAAAGATGGCATGGCATAAAACAAAACACATGTAGAGCTCATGCCCATAAGATGCACAGATTAAATGCAACAAAAATAACAAATCACCAAGTTCTGATAAGTAACAGCAGATAACAACAACTAGCACTCTTGCACCAGAGATTTGGGCATCAAGATGGACTCAAATGAACATGGTGCAATGGAAAAAAATGTAGAGCATCATGAGACGAACATTCCGATATATTACACGCGCGGAACGGAGCTATATGCAGAGAGTTATGATGCAAACAACATGAGCATGTACTGTAAATAATAAAAGACTTGGAGAAATCAGGGAAGGAGAGAAAAGTCAACCCGAGGTAGTTTTCCAGATCCGATCGGGATGGGGCTCGAGGGAGCTCGCCGGAGTGATGGAGACGGCGGCGCGGCGGCCGGAGGAGAGGATGAGAGGAGCTCGGGCGCGCGGTGGAGGGGCGTGGCGCCGGCGAGATCCGGCGGAGGCGGAGAGGCGACAGAAGGCGGCGGCGCACGGCGACCTGCGGGCGGCGACGGGCGCCCGGCGGGGCGCGGCGGCGCCGGCGCCGGAGGGGACGGCGAGGCGGCGGGGCTGGCGCGGGAGGCGGAGGGAGCGGGCGAGGCGGCGAACGGGCTCGGGGGCCCGCGGCGGGCCTGGCGGGCCGGCGGCGCCGGGGCGGCGGACGCGGAGTGGCTGCGGGGCGGCGGCGGCTTCGTCCGGCGCGGTACGGACACGTCCGGCGGCACCGGAGGGCGAGGTTAGGGTTTGGACTGCGAATGTTTTCGGGAGGGGATGCATATATATAGCTAGAGGGAGCTAGGAGAGTCCAGATGAGGTGCGGTTTTCGCCCACACGATCGTGATCGAACGACCTAGAGCATGGAAGAGAGTTTGGTGGGTTTTGGGCTGGTTTTGAGGGGGGTTTTGCTGCAACACACAAAAGGACATTGCGGTTACCCGGTTAACCGTTGGAGTACCAAACGACCTCCAAATGGAACGAAACTTGACCGGTGGTCTACCGGTGGTATACCAAGGCCACTTGACAAGCCTCGGTCCATTCCGAGAACGTTTGACACCCGCTCACGGAAGAAAACCAGAGGGGTGCGCCGGAGGAGGTGGGAGCGCCGGATTGCAAAACGGACAACGGGGAAAATGCTCGGATGCAAGAGACGAACACGTATGCAAATGCAATGCATATCATGACATGGTATGAGATGCATGACATGAAAAAAATGCAAAACGACAAACAAAACCCGACCACGAAGGGAATATCATAACACATGGCAGAAAATGGCAAGAGTTGGAGTTACAAATATGGAAAGTTACCTGCGGGGTGTTACATGTTTCCCTGTACTAATAATGCAGCCGAGTATGAGGCCTTGCTCCATGGTCTTCGGATGGCTAAGGAGATGAACTTAAGCCGGGTAAGGTGCTTTGGTGATACGTCCATTTTGCATCATGCTTTTATATCAATATTTATTGCATTATGGGCTGTTATTACACATTATGTCACAATACTTATGCCTATTCTATCTTATTTTACAAGGTTTACATAAAGAGGGAGAATGCCAGCAGCTGGAATTCTCGGCTGGAAAAGGAGCAAATATTAGAGACCTATTCTGCACAACTCCAAAAGTCCTGAAACTCCACGGAAGTTATTTTTGGAAATAATAAAAAATATTGAGCGAAAGAAATACCAGAGGGGACCCACACCCTGGGCACGAGGGTGGGGGGCGCGCCCTACCACCCTGGGCGCGCCCCCTGCCTCGTGGGCCCCCTGGTGGCCCTCCAGTGGCCATCTTCAGCTATATGAAGTTTTTCGTCCGAAGAAAAATCATAAGCAAGCTTTCGGTACGAGACTCCGCCGCCACGAGGCGGAACCTTGGCGGAACCAATCTAGGGCTCTGGCGGAGTTGTTCTGCCGGGGACACTTCCCTCCGGGAGGGGGAAATCATCGCCATCGTCATCACCAACGCTCCTATCATAGGGAGGGGGCCAATCTCCATCAACTTCTTCACCAGCACCATCTCCTCTCAAACCCTAGTTCATCTCTTGTATCCAATTCTTGTCTCGAAGTCTGAGATTGGTACCTGTAGGTTGCTAGTAGTGTTGATTACTCCTTGTAGTTGATGCTAGTTGGTTTATTTGGTGGAAGATCGTATGTTCAGATCCTTTATGCATATTAATACTCCTCTGATTATGAACATGAATATGCTTTGTGAGTATTTACGTTTGTTCCTGAGGACATGGGAGAAGTCTTGCTATTAGTAGTCATGTGAATTTGGTATTCGTTCGATATTTTGATGAGATGTATGTTGTCTCTCCTCTAGTGGTGTTATGTGAACGTCGACTACATGACACTTCACCATTGTTTGGGCACAGAGGAAGGCATTGGGAAGTAATAAGTAGATGATGGGTTGCTAGAGTGACAGAAGCTTAAACCCTAGTTTATGCGTTGCTTCGTAAGGGGCTGATTTGGATCCATATGTTTCATGCTATGGTTAGGTTTACCTTAATACTTCTTTTGTAGTTGCGGATGCTTGCAATAGGAGTTAATCATAAGTGGGATGCTTGTCCAAGTAAGGATAGCACCCAAGCACCGGTCCACCCACATATCAAATTATCAAAGTACCGAACGCGGATCATATGAATGTGATGAAAACTAGCTTGACGATAATTCCCATGTGTCCTCGGGAGCGCTTTTTTCTATATAAGAGTTTGTCCAGGCTTTTCCTTTGCTACAAAAAGGATTGGGCCACCTTGCTGCACTTTATTTACCTTTGTTACTTGTTGCTCGTTATAAATTATCTTATCACTAAACTATCTGTTACCTACAATTTCAGTACTTGCAGAGAATACCTTGCTGAAAACCGCTTATCATTTCCTTCTGCTCCTCGTTGGGTTCGACACTCTTACTTATCGAAAGGACTACGATAGATCCCCTATGCTTGTGGGTCATCAAGACTCTTTTCTGGCGCCGTTGCTGGGGAGTGAAGCGCCTTTGGTAGGTGGAATTTGGTAAGGAAAAATTTATATAGTGTGCTGAAATTTACTGTCACTTGTTACTATGGAAAGTAATCCTCTGAGGGGCTTGTTCGGGGTATCTTCACCCCGACCAGTAGAGCAAGGAGTTGCTCCTCAACCTACTGAACCTACTGAAAATGAAAATGTCTACTTTGAAATTCCTTCGGGTATGATAGAGAAACTGCTAGCTAATCCTTTTGCAGGAGATGGAACATTACATCCTAATGTGCACCTAATATATGTGGATGAAGTTTGTGGATTATTTATGCTTGCAGGTATGCCCGATGATGTTATCAAGAAGAAGGTCTTCCCTTTATCTTTGAAGGGAGATGCACTGACATGGTATAGGCTATGTGATGATATGGGATCATGGAACTACAAACGATTGAAATTGGAATTTCATCAGAAGTTTTATCCTATGCATCTTGTTCATCGTGATCGTAATTATACATATATAATTTTTGGCCTCGCGAAGGAGAAAGCATCGCTCAAGCTTGGGGGAGGCTTAAGTCAATGTTATATTCATGCCCCAATCATGAGCTCTCAAGAGAAATGATTATTCAAAAATTTTATGCTCGGCTTTCTGATAACAATCGCACCATGCTCGATACTTCTTGTACTGGTTCCTTTATGATGAAGACTATTGAATTCAAATGGGATTTATTGGAAAGAATTAAATGCAACTCTGAAGATTGGGACCTTGACGAAGGTAAGGAGTCAGGTATAACACCTAAATTTGATTGTGTTAAATCTTTTATGGATACCGATGTTTTCCGTAAATTTGGCACTAAACATGGACTTGACTCTGAGATATTAGCTTCTTTTTGTGAATCCTTTGCTACTCATGCTGATCTCCCTAAGGAGAAGTGGTTTAAATATCATCCTCCCATAGAAGTAAAAGTAGTTGCACCTGTTAAAGTTGAAGAAAAGACTATCACTTATAATGATCCTATTGTTCCTACTCCTTATGTTGAGAAACCACATTTCCCTGTTCGAATAAAGGATCATGCTAAAGCTTCAACTGTGGTTCGTAAAAGCAATATTAGAACCTATAACCTCCTGAGCAAGTTAAAGTTGAACCTAATATTGCTATTGTTAAAGATCTCTTGGCTGATAATATTGATGGGCATGTTATTTATTTCTGTGATGAAACTGCTAGAATTGCTAAACCTTGTGCTAAAGATAAACATAGACCTGTGGTAGGCATGCCTGTTATTTCTGTTAAAATAGGAGATCATTGTTATCATGGCTTATGTGACATGGGTGCTAGTGCTAGTGCAATACCTATTGACTTATACAAAGAAATTATGCATGATATTGCACCTACCGAGTTAGAAGAAATTGATGTCACAATTAAGCTCGCCAATAGAGATACTATTTCACCAATTGGGATTGTTAGAGATGTTGAAGTCTTGTGTGGGAAAACTAAATATCCTGTTGATTTTCTCGTTCTTGGTTCCCCACAAGATAGCTTTTGTCCCATTATATTTGGTAGACCCTTGTTGAACACTGTTAATGCTAAGATAAACTGCGAAAAGGATGTTGTTACTATTGGTTTGGGTGATATGTCTCATGAGTTTAATTTCTCTAAATTTCGTAGACAACACCGTGAAGAGGAATTGCCTAATAAAGATGAAATTATTGGTCTTGCTTCTATTGCCGTACCTCCTAGTGATCCTTTAGAACAATATTTGCTAGACCATGAAAATGATATGTTTATGAATGAAAGAAGGGAAATAGATGAAGTATTCTTTAAACAGGGACCTATTCTGAAATACAACTTGCCTGTTGAAATCCTAGGGGATCCTCCTCCACCCAAGGGTGATCCCGTGTTTGAGCTTAAACCATTGCCTGATACTCTCAAATATGCTTATCCTGATGAAAAGAAGATATATCCTGTTATTATTAGTGCTAACCTTTCAGATAAGGAGGAAGAAAAATTATTGAAAACTCTGAAGAAGCACCGTGCTGCTATTGGATATACTCTTGATGATCTTAAGGGCATTAGTCCCACTCTATGTCAACACAAAATAAATTTGGAGAAAGATGCCAAACCAGTTATTGATCACCAACGACGGCTGAATCCTAAGATGAAAGAAGTGGTAAGAAAGGAAATATTAAAGCTCCTTGAGGCAGGTATAATCTATCCCGTTGCTGATAGTCAGTGGGTAAGTCTTGTCCATTGTGTCCCTAAGAAGGGAGGTATTACTGTAGTTCCTAATGATAAAGATGAATTGATTCCGCAAAGAATTATTACAGGTTATAGGATGGTAATTGATTTCTGCAAATTAAATAAAGCTACTAAAAACATCATTACCCCTTGCCATTCATTGATCAAATGCTAGAAAGATTATCCAAAAACACACATTTTTGCTTTCTAGATGGTTATTCTGGTTTCTCTCAAATACCTGTGTCAGCTGATGATCAAGCTAAGACCACTTTTACTTGCCCTTTCGGTACTTTTGCTTATAGACATATGCCTTTTGGTTTATGTAATGCACCTCCTACCTTTCAAAGATGCATGATGGCTATATTCTCTGACTTTTGTGAAAAGATTTGTGAGGTTTTCATGGACGATTTCTCCGTTTATGGATCCTCTTTTGATGATTGCTTGAGCAACCTTGATCGAGTTTTGCAGAGATGTGAAGAAACTAATCTTGTCTTGAATTGGGAAAAGTGCCACTTTATGGTTAATGAAGGTATTGTCTTGGGGCATAAAATTTCTGAAAGAGGTATTGAAGTTGATAAAGCTAAAGTGGATGCTATTGAAAAGATGCCATGTCCCAAGGACATCAAAGGTATAAGAAGTTTCCTTGGTCATGCCGGGTTTTATAGGAGGTTCATTAAGGACTTCTCAAAAATTTCTCGGCCTCTGACTAATTTATTACAAAAAGATATACCATTTGTCTTTGATGATGATTGTGTAGAAGCATTTGAAATACTTAAGAAAGCATTGATTTCTGCACCTATTGTTCAGCCACCTGATTGGAATTTACCCTTTGAAATTATGTGTGATGCTAGCGATTATGCTGTAGGTGTTGTTCTACGACAAAGTGTTGATAAGAAATTAAATGTTATTCAATATGCTAGTAAGACTCTGGACAGTGCTCAGAGAAATTATGCTACTACTGAAAAAGAATTCTTAGCAGTTGTATTTGCTTGTGATAAGTTCAGACCTTACATTGTTGATTCTAAAGTAACTATTCACACTGATCATGCTGCTATTAAATATCTTATGGAAAAGAAAGATGCTAAACCTAGACTTATTAGATGGGTTCTCTTGCTACAAGAATTTGATTTGCATATTATTGATAGAAAGGGAGCTGAGAACCCCGTTGCAGACAACTTGTCTAGGTTAGAAAATGTTCTTGATGACCCACTACCTATTGATGATAGCTTTCCTGATGAACAATTAAATGTCATAAATGCTTCTCGTAATGCTCCATGGTATGCTGATTATGCTAATTACATTGTTGCTAAATTTATACCACCTAGTTTCACATACCAACAAAAGAAAAAGTTTTTCTATGATTTGAGACATTATTTCTGGGATGACCCACATCTTTATAAAGGAGTAGATGGTGTTATTAGACGTTGTGTACCTGAGCATGAACAGGAACAGATCCTACGCAAGTGTCACTCCGAGGCTTATGGAGGACACCATGCTGGAGACAGAACTGCACATAAGGTATTGCAATCCAGTTTTTATTGGCCTACTCTCTTCAAGGATGCTCGTAAGTTTGTCTTATCTTGCGATGAATGTCAAAGAATTGGTAATATTAGTAGACGTCAAGAAATGCCTATGAATTATTCACTTGTTATTGAACCATTTGACGTTTGGGGCTTTGATTACATGGGACCATTTCCTGCCTCTAATGGATATACACATATTTTAGTTGCTGTTGATTACGTTACTAAGTGGGTAGAAGCTATTCCAACTAGTAGTGCTGGTCATAACACTTCTATTAAGACGCTTAAAGAAGTTATTTTTCCGAGGTTTGGAGTCCCTAGATATTTAATGACTGATGGTGGTTCACATTTTATTCATGGTGCTTTCCGTAAAATGCTTGCTAAGTATGATGTTAATCATAGAATTGCATCTCCTTATCACCCACAGTCTAGTGGTCAAGTAGAATTGAGTAATAGAGAACTCAAATTAATTTTGCAAAAGACTGTTAATAGATCTAGAAAGAATTGGTCCAAGAAACTTGATGATGCATTATGGGCCTATAGAACTGCATATAAAAATCCTATGGGTATGTCTCCATATAAAATGGTTTACGGAAAAGCATGTCACTTACCTCTCGAACTAGAACATAAGGCATATTGGGCCATTAAAGAGCTCAACTATGATTTCAAACTTGCCGGTGAGAAGAGGTTATTTGACATTACCTCACTTGATGAATGGAGAACCCAAGCCTATGAGAATGCCAAGTTGTTTAAATAAAAAGTTAAAAGATGGCATGACAAAAGAATACAAAAGTGTGAGTTTAATGTAGGTGATTATGTATTGCTATACAACTCTCGTTTAAGATTTTTTGCAGGAAAACTTCTCTCTAAATGGGAAGGTCCTTACGTTATCGAGGAGGTCTATCGTTCTGGTGCCATAAAAATCAAAAACTTCGAAGGCACAAATCTGAAGGTGGTGAACGGTCAAAGAATCAAACATTATATCTCAGGTAACCCTATAAATGTTGAAACCAATGTTATTGAAACCGTAACACCGGAGGAGTACATAAGGGACACTTTCCAGAACGTTTCAGACTCCGAAAAGGAATAGGTATGTGGTACGGTAAGTAAACCGACTCCAAAACAGTTCTAATGGCAATTTTCTCCGTTTTGGAATATTTAGAAAAATAGAAAAATAAGAAGCAGTCCGGGAAGGACACGAGGGCTCCACGAGGGTGGAGGGCGCGCCCTACCCCCGGGCATGCCCCCTGCCTCGTGGGCACCTCGTGCGCTCTCCGGACTCCGTTTTCTTGCAAGACACGTATTTTGGTCGGTAAAAATTCATTATATAATCTCCCGAAGGTTTTGACTCCGTACCACGCAAATATCCTCGGTTCTTGTTTCGAGCTGCTTTCTGTCAGGGCTGTCAAGGCCAGGCATCATGTCGTCCCCCTCCTCCAACAATGGTGACAACGATGCTTGGCTAATGAAGATAGATCTGAAGAGGGAAGAACCCATGGAGATCAACAAGGATGAAGGGATCAAGAAGGCCACGGAGGACCAAGCTCCGGCAGCAGAAGACATCCTTCAACTTGATCATAATCTTCTTACCCCAACTGAGATTGAAGCTTTCAAGATGATTGAGTTAGCTCGTATACAAAACAAGTATCTCACACGTGAAAATATTTTGTTGAAGGAGCATATCATCGCACTCAAGGGCATTATCCGCAAGCTGGAGGATCTCTTACGCTCGATGTGCGACTATCCATCATCACCACCATCCTCTCCACCGGCAAAAGAGACATAATCGTATGGGTATGGGCACTCCCCTTGGCAACTGCCAAGCTTGGGGGAGGTGCCCCGGTATCGTATCACCAGCACATCTCTATCTTTACCGTTTTTCTTAGTTCGATCCTTTTAGTAGTGTCTTGATCTAGTAGAATAAAATTTTAGTATGATCTAGTTTTGAGGTTTGCTTTATGATCCCTCTATGTAATCGAGTCTATGAGCTATATAATAAAGATTAGTGTTGAGTCAAGGGCTTGATTATCTTGCTATGATCTTGAGTGAATAAAAGAAAAGAGGAAAGAATAAAAAGAAATAAAGAGATCATATTGATCTTATGGAGAGTAATGACTTCACTAGAAAGAGTATGATGATTAAAAATTGTTGAGAGTTGACAAACATAGCTTTGGTCATCGTTGCAATTAATAGGAAGTAATAAAGAAAGAGAGGTTTCACATATAAATATACTATCTTGGACATCTTTTATGATTGGGAGCACTCATTAAAATATGACATGCTAAAGAGTTGATGTTGGACAAGGAAGACAACGTAATGGGTTATGTTTTCTTATATCTGAGATAAAGTATATTGTCATGGATTATCCAACATGTTGAGCTTGCCTTTCCCTCTCATGCTAGCCAAATTCTTTGCACCAAGTAGAGATACTACTTGTGCTTCCAAATATCCTTAAACCCAGTTTTGCCATGAGAGTCCACCATACCTACCTATGGATTGAGTAAGATCCTTCAAGTAAGTTGTCACGGTGCAAGCAATAAAAATTGCTCTCTAAATATGTATGATTGATTAGTGTGGAGGAAATAAGCTTTATACGATCTTGTGATGTGGAAGAAATAAAAGCGACTGACTGCATAATAAAGGTCCATATCACAAGTGGCAATATAAAGTGATGTTCTTGTGCATTAAGATTTTGTGCATCCAACCCTAAAAGCGCATGACAACCTCTGCTTCCCTCTGCGAAGGGCCTATCTTTTACTTTTATCTTCTATCTTATGCAAGAGTCATGGTGATCTTCACCTTTTCTTTTTACATTTTATCCTTTGGCAAGCACAGTGTGTTGGAAAGATCCTGATATATATATATCTAATTGGATGGAAGTTAGCATGAGCTATTATTGTTGACATTACCCTTGAGGTAAAAGGTTGGGAGGCGAAACTATAAGCCCCTATCTTTCTCTGTGTCTGATTAAAACTCTGTAACCACAAGTATTGCGTGAGTGTTAGCAATTGTGAAAGACTAAATGATAGTTGAGTATGTGGGCTTGCTGAAAAGCACTGACATAGACTCTTTCTGATGTTATGATAAATTGCAATTGCTTCAATGACTGAGATTATAGTTTGTTGGTTCTCAATGAAGTTTCTGATTCATACTTGACATTGTGAATAGATTATTACTTGAGCATAAGAAATCAAATGACAATATCCATATATGTTGCTGTTTTAAGAATGATCATGATGTCGTCATGTACGTATTTTATTTTATCGACACCTCTACCTCTAAACATGTGGACATATTTATCGTTATCGGCTTCCGCTTGAGGGCAAGCGAGGTCTAAGCTTGGGGGAGTTGATACGTCCATTTTGCATCATGCTTTTATGTCGATATTTATTGCATTATGGGCTGTTATTACACATTATGTCACAATACTTATGCCTATTCTCTCTTATTTTACAAGGTTTACATAAAGAGGGAGAATGCCGGCAGTTGGAATTCTGGGCTGGAAAAGGAGCAAATATTAGAGACCTATTCTGCACAACTCCAAAAGTCCTGAAACTCCACAGAAGTTATTTTTGGAAATAATAAAAAATATTGAGCGGAAGAAATACCAGAGGGGACCCACACCCTGGGCACGAGGGTGGGGGGCGCGCCCCCTACCTCGTGGGCCCCCTGGTGGCCCTCCGGTGGCCATCTTCTGCTATATGAAGTCTTTCGTCCGAAGAAAAATCATAAGCAAGCTTTCGGGACGAGACTCCGCCGCCACGACGCGGAACCTTGGCGGAACCAATCTAGGGCTCTGGCGGAGCTGTTCTGCCGCGGACACTTCCCTCCGGGAGGATGAAATCATCGCCATTGTCATCACCAACACTCCTCTCATCGGGAGGGGGCCAATCTCCATCAACATCTTCACCAGCACCATCTCCTCTCAAACCCTAGTTCATCTCTTGTATCCAATTCTTGTCTCTAAGTCTTAGATTGGTACCTGTAGGTTGCTAGTAGTGTTGATTACTCCTTGTAGTTGATGCTAGTTGGTTTATTTGGTGGAAGATCGTATATTCAGATCCTTTATGCATATTAATACTCCTCTGATTATGAACATAAATATGCTTTGTGAGTAGTTACGTTTGTTCCTGAGGACATGGGAGAAGTCTTGCTATTAGTAGTCATGTGAATTTGGTATTCATTTGATATTTTGATGAGATGTATGTTGTCTCTCCTCTAGTGGTGTTATGTGAACGTCGAGTACATGACACTTCACCATTGTTTGGGCCTAGAGGAAGGCATTGGAAAGTAATAAGTAGATGATGGGTTGCTAGAGTGACAGAAGCTTAAACCCTAGTTTATGCGTTGCTTCATAAGGGGCTGATTTGGATCCATATGTTTCATGCTATGGTTAGGTTTACCTTAATACTTCTTTTGTAGTTGCGGATGCTTGCAATAGGAGTTAATCATAAGTGGGATGCTTGTCCAAGTAAGGACAACACCCAAGCACCAGTCCACCCACATATCAAATTATCAAAGTACCGAACGCGGATCATATGAATGTGATGAAAACTAGCTTGACGATAATTCCCATGTGTCCTCGGGAGCGCTTTTCTCTATATAAGAGTTTGTCCAGGCTTGTCCTTTGCTACAAAAAGGATTGGGCCACCTTGCTGCACTTTATTTACCTTTGTTACTTGTTGCTCGTTATAAATTATCTTATAACAAAACTATCTGTTACCTACAATTTCAGTACTTGCAGAGAATACCTTGCTGAAAACCGCTTATCATTTCCTTCTGCTCCTCGTTGGGTTCGACACTCTTACTTATCGAAAGGACTATGATAGATCCGCTATACTTGTGGGTCATCATTTAGCGATTCAGATTTGGTGGCTCAACAAGTATCAGGCAAGTGGGACTCCAATGATGCTCTCATGGCGGCTTATCGCCGTGAAGTTGATGCCATTGCTGGGCACTTCAAGGGTTACCAGGTGGAACACATTGATCGCAGAAAGAATGAGGCAGCCGATGCTTTGAGCTGGTTGGGATCTCAGCGTAAGCCGGTGCCACCTAACACTTTTTGGGATGTTGTGCATAACCCTTCTGTAAAATTGCCTACAGAGGAAGACTTCGCTGTTCCTGACCCGGAAGCACAATTGGTGGAGGCTCTTCACGTCATCCCAGATTGGACAGTGCCTTATTTGGCTTACATGACCCGGGGCGAATTGCCTGAGGAAGAAACCTTGGCTAGGCAGATAACCCGGCGGTCTAAGTTAATGACGATTGCCAATGGGGAGTTACATCATCGCAGTGTCACTGGGGGGTTTCAACGTTGTGTTTCTCCTGAGGAGGGTCAAGAAATTCTTCGTGAGATTCATGAAGGCGATTGTGGCCATCATGCCGGGTCAAAATCCCTTGTGGCCAAGGCTTTTCGTCATGGATTTTATTGGCTAACGGCTCATGCTGACGTGGAAGATCTGGTCAGTAAATGTGACGGTTGTCAGAAATTCTCACGACGGGCTCATGTACCGGCTCAAGAATTAAGGATGATTCCAATTACTTGGCCGTTTGCAATCTGGGGACTTGACATGGTTGGGCCTTTCAAAAGGTCCAAAGATAAAAAGACCCACCTCTTGGTGGTGGTTGAAAAGTTCACAAAGTGGGTTGAGGCAGAGCCAGTCAGTAAGTGTGATGCAGCCACGGCGGTTCAATTCATGAAAAAGGTGATCTTCCGCTTTGGGTTTCCACACAGTATTATAACTGACAATGGTACTAATTTGTCCAAGGGTGCCATGGAGGAGTTCTGTCAACGTGAGCATATCCGGCTTGATGTTTCATTAGTAGCTCACCCCCAATCCAATGGGCAGGCTGAAAGAGCCAATCAGGAAATCTTGAAAGGCATCAGGCCCCGGCTTATGGTTCCTTTGAAACGGACACCGGGTTGTTGGGTAGAAGAATTACCTTCTGTGATATGGAGCATCAATACTACCCCCAACAGGTCTACGGGTTACACGCCTTTCTTCATGGTTTATGGCGCAGAGGCGGTTCTACCTAGTGACATCCATCATGACTCGCCCCGCGTGGCGGCTTACGTTGAAGCTAATAACGAACAAGCCCGTCAGGATGCACTTGACCTGTTGGATGAGAAGCGTGACTTAGCAGCAGCCTGCTCAGCGATTTACCAACAGGATCTGCGCCGTTATCACAGCCGCCGGGTTAAGTCCAGAACCTTTCAAGAAGGTGACTTGGTGCTCCGGCTCATCCAGGATCGGTCTGATGCGCACAAGCTATCCCCACCTTGGGAAGGACCCTTTGTGGTCAACAAGAACCTGAACAACAGGTCATACTACCTTATCGATGTTCGAGAGCACAAAGACTCTTGTAAGTCGGAGGAGGAGACCCACCGTCCGTGGAACATTGCTCATCTTCGGCCTTACTACACTTGAGCCACCGGCTCTCATGATATACATATTTTGACGATGTATATATTATGATAAGTAATAAAGCAGGACCTCTGTCCTTTTCATCCTCAATAATCATATGTCTTTATCATTCTAATTATAAAATGACCAATTGGGGGCTGATCGTATTCGAATTTAGCTTAACCCTCTCGGTCCGGCTCATGATCGTATTCGAATCTAGTCGTTAAACCTCATGTTCACTAGGGGGCTTCCTGTTCAAACATAGGTCGTATTCGAACCAAAGAGAACATAGCTGTCGATACCCTTTTGATCGGCACACTACCAAACTCACTAGGGGGCTTCTTGATCGTATCCGAATCATAGCTCAACCCCTTTTGGGTCCGACGTTGATCGTATTCAAATCAGCGTCATTAAAAAACTCTCAAGGTCATTTGGGGGCTTCCTGTTCAAACATAGGTCGTATTCGAACCAAAGAGAACATAGCTGTCGGTACCCTCTTGATCGGCGCAACGCCAAAGCCACTGGGGGCTACATGATCGTATTCGAATCCTAGCTTAACCCCTTTGGAACGGTTTACTGATCGTATTCGAATCAGAAGCCTCAAAATTCTGTTTATATTGTCTAAATGTTTTTTGCACACAATCTTTTGGGTTTGTCTTGAGACTTTTTTGATCACATTTGAAGCGTCTAATGAGTGGCCTCTATTTAACCCGGCTTAATCTTGGCTGATAAGTCGCCAGCATATAATATTCATCATATGTGTGGAAGTACCGGCTTCTACAGGATCGGGTTACCACCCTTACTGTTGCGTCACATAAACCGGCAGTACAAATCAAAGGATCACATGTATGATATGATAGTGGTGTTTCAAAGTTACAATTCATCACAAGTTTATCTATGACTCTTTTTCATATCCCGGGTTTTTGTAAGTTATATGACCCACCTTGCAGTAAACCACCAAGGGCCTTGTGATTTTTTCCTATATGCAGGGCAGTTCAAAAACTTTCTTAAGCATAAGGAAAAACAGATGATAATTATAACACGGGTGAATATAACATGGCGGCTTAATAGTATTGAGCGCCAAACACGTGCACGATGACACGGCAAAATCAAGTTATTTCTACCCTATTACATGACTCCCCGAGTCCAAATGATTAACATTGTTCTTTCAGCAAAACACAAATATGAGCCGCCCGACGGATCAATTGTTTTGGTGGCCTGAAGCTTCCGGATCATCCCTTTCCGCTCCTCCATCTTGTTCCCTGTCCTGGAAGGTTGATGATGACCAGTCAATGCCACTCAAAGCTTCAAATTCAGCTTCATCATCAATTAATCCGGCCGGGTCAACTTCAGGGGCGAAGGTATGCTTACGGATTGGAGGGATCAGGTTGGTCCCTTCATAATGTGGCGTTGGAATTCTCTGATTTTCTGCGTCATAACCCGGTTGGTACTTGGTGAGGTCCGTGTCATTACCAATCAAAGTGGCCACAGGGCGTATTTCCTTCACACAAGCGGTGAAGTCCTTCTGTTCAAATGATGTGCCGTCCTCCTTCAGGCTTGGATATCCAATGGCGATGTCGGCCGGGTCTAGCTCCGGTAGCCACACCTTGGCCTAGCTTAATGCAGCCACGGCTCCGGCTCTTGCAGAAGATCGCCTTAATTCATTGAATCACTGGGGCAGCACAGCAAGCCATTTCAGTACATCTGCCAGGAGTGTGGGGACTTCGTTTGACAGGGCAACTGCAGCTAAGGCACGCTGAGACCCGGTGTAGAGTTGCTCCACCAGCGTATACACCGCCTTCAGCTTTACCAGCATGCTTTGGTTAAGATTGGAACTCCTAGGGCCTGCATTACAATGTCAGGTGAGTTGATGACAATATTATGATTATTTGAAAGATTCAAATATTTAACACTTGCAAAGTGACTTACCAAAGACTGCTGAGACCATCTGAGATATATGGCCTTTTAAGCCGGATAATTCGGCGGTCGCCTCTCTAAGATCCGCCTCTGCTTTCTCAGCCCGATTGGTCAAAGCGATCTTTTCGTCAGCCCATGCCTTCTTCTCCACTTCAAAACCCTTTTTCAGTTTTTCCTGTTCAGATACACTGAATTCAAATTTGGAGTTGGCTCTTTGGGTTTCGGTCTCTTGTGCTTCCAGGCGGTTCTTCAAATCAGATACTTCTGATTCAAGTTGACTAGTGGCGGCCTGTACAAATATCGGGTCAAAATCAGGGCTTTCATGAGGCAATATTAAGTCCCAGGTCTTTTGCAAGCAATAACACTTGGCACTTGGGGGCTAATGTATACTGAAGAATTTTGCTTAAAGTAGCGGTTCATGATAGTAAGTTCCAAGCACTTTGCAAGCAAAGATACTTGGCACTTGGGGGTTAATGCATATTGCTGTTACAAAGTATTTTATTTGATTCAAGCATGATAAGGACCGGTTCAAACATGTTGTTTAAGCCGGCCCTTGGGGGCTATAGCGTAAGCCGGATTTCTTATATATCTTGTCCAGACATATTACTAATGTTATCAGCTTCTTTCTAAGTCTACAACATATTTCATCATAAGCAATAGACTTGGGGGCTGGCATAGTAAGGATAAATAAGTACAGAGAAAGGATTATACCTCAAACTTCTGGTGCATCTGCTTCACCATGTCAATTTCTATGTCACGGCTGCTGTGCATTTGGCTCATATAGCCAGAAAAGATTTCTCCGATACTCATGTGAGTATAATCAGCGACATCAAGCTTAGCTCTGCGGCGTTCCAGAAGTTCCTCCTTAGCAGAGCATTTGGCCAGCACGGTTGGCCTCCCCGGCTCAACAAAGCCAGTCTTGGTGATTTCGACATCAAGATCTTGACGATCATCCGTCTTGGCCGGGCTAGGGAATTCCGGGTTTTTTGAGCCATCGATGGCTTGCTCGACAGGTGGGTCAGCAGTGGGCATTGGTATTTCATGGGCTGGCTCAGGCGGCGGCTCATGAGTGGAGGTTTCAGGTGCGGTCGTTCCAAGTTCCGGCTCATTCAAGATCGGTTCTTCGGCCGGCTTATTCTTCTTCGCCCTTTTGCTGGGCTTTGCTTGTCCGCTGCATAAGATCAAAAGTTCAGTACCAATACAACAAATCAAAATGAACACAGGTTATCATTACCCTGGAGCGGTTTTAAAATCCGGCAAATTGGACTGCATTGACTCACCGGAGGAAGGTGAAGTTCCCTGATAATTTGAGTTAGAAGAATTGAGTGGTTGACGAGTGAGACCCGCCAAAGGATAAAAGGGACATAAATCGGAAGTGACCTCGTTCCGACGCTTTTTTGGTGCATTGGGTAAGCCGGAGGAGAGTTCTGCATCTTTGCTGGTCCGGGTCTGCCTCCGGCTCTCATGAATCTGTCGCTTCAAAAGAAATTGAGGATCGTGATAAGCTAAGGGATGTGAAAATCTTATTTTCCGCGTTACTCTTCGGATTTTTTGTCTTGACAAAGGCTCGGAGTCGGAGGAAATGATAGTTACCTCTTCAGCTTTTCCACGACTGGTTCCCGTGTCTTCCTGCTGATAATCGGTGTCAATCAGGTGGTTAAAAAAGGAGCCAAGAGAGTCAAGGGTTACCTCTGACTCAGAAGACTCTTCTAGCCGAAGCAAGTCAGAGGTGGTGGCTTTCTTGCCCTTCTTCTTTGCAGCCTCTTTTCTGGCGGCTCTCTTGGCCTTCCTAGCCCTTTTTGCAGCTTCGTGATCATATTTGACTTTCCAGAATTTATCACTAGCCTGTCAAAAACAGTGAGAGTATGAGTAAAGACCAAACCTTAAGGGTGAAGATAAGAATACTTAAGTTTGGCGGCTTACCGTTGGAGCCGGGTTAGCTTTGCAGAAGGGACTTAAGCAAAACTTGCTACAATCTGCTAGGCTCTCATTCAAGAACGACTTTGTTGTATCATCAATGACATCTTCAGGTAAATCAATAGAACTGTGACGCGGAGAATCATTTTGCTCGCCGGTATAGGTGCACATCAACCCGGTACGGCGGCTTAATGGAATGACCCGCCAAGCAACCCAGACCCAGACCAAATCGATACCACTCAAGCCATTCCCTAAAAGAGCCTTGACTTTGGACATGGTGGGGGCAAGTTTCTGGCGTTCAGTAGCAGATAGCTTGTCTGGTAAAGGATGAGTAGATTCGAGGCGCGAGGCGCGAAAGCCGGGCAAAGGGTTCTCATTAGCCGGAGAAGTATCTTGGCAGTAGAACCATGTCTGATTCCAGTCTTTGGGATGGCTCGGCGGGTTGGCATAAGGAAAGATTGCGTCTCTCCGACGTTGGATTGAGACACCACCGAGTTCCAAGCTTTGACCGTTGGCACATTCCTTCTGGCGGTTCAAGTAAAATAGCTCTGAAGAGTAAAATGTTGGGTTCTTCTCCAAGATATACCTCACTGAACACTTGAAAATTGCAAATGTTAGACACGGAATTGGGTCCGATGTCTTGAGGACGGAGGTCAAAAAAGTGCAGGACATCTCTGAAGAATTTTGAGCCGGGTGGTGAAAAACCATGGTTCATGTGATCTGTGAAAACTATAACTTCCCCCTCTTTGGGTTGAGGAAATTCTTCCTCCGGGTTAGGAGCACGAGAGGACATGACTTCCTTCTTTGGCAGATAGCCGGTCTTCACAAAGTCGTCCAGCATACTATCTGTGACGATGGATTTAACCCAGTTGCATGTAGTGGGTGCTTTAGGTGCCATTGTGATGAAAGCCTACGACAAAGTAAAAAATTTCGGTTCAATTTTAAGCAGGAGAGAAATACTTCAATGCATATTCAAGATGGCGGCTTATAAAGGGGCCTAATGGTATATGGCTAATTATGTCAGATTATTTAAGCCGCCATGAGCCGTTAAAGTTATTTGAGCCACCATGTGTGGTTGAGGTTATCTATTGAGCATTGTAACTAGAAGCCGGTGGTATGAGCCGCCAAGGCTAGGTGGATTTATCAAGACACAGACGTTGATTAAGTGTCACAAAAATAGGTTTCACAGATTGCAATCATTATTTTGGATCAACGGATGCTCAGAAAAGGAAAAATATTCTAGACCTAAAAAAACAGTACAGAGGAGTTCATCAGTTTTAAAGAGTCCTCTGTACAGGAAAAGGGGGTCTACTGGCATCTGAAATGGATGCGAAGCAGCTACCGCATGAGTTTTATACTTCTTTTAGATTAAAAGATGATGCGGTGGAGAAACCACGAAGAATCCGTGATGAACAGCGAAGAACACAGAAGAACTCGCAAACCCTAATGTGGATCTAAGGTGCGGAAAAGCAGAGACTTACGGACGCAGATCTACTACGGAGGGTCGCCGCCGTTCTCTGGACAATCCCAGGTTGATGCAGCGGCCGGGGTCGAGGAAGACGAAGTGCGCTGCGACGGCAGCGGAGCTCGAGCAACAGTAGGGTCGCGAGAGGAAGAAGACGATGGAAAGGGGGGAGAATGAAGAAAGACCAGTCGTGCCTATTTATAAGGAAAAGACTAATAAGTGGGTGCGAAAAACAAGGAGGCCGAAAATTATGGGTATCCAGTTTGTCAGGACGCCTCGATTCTCGGGATGGTTATTAATGATAAAGATCCGCTGAGATACATTGGATAAAATATGAATTAATGACAGATGATGTCATGGCGGGTCATTGTGAATCCAGAAGATGACGTCATGGCGGGTTACAAATTTCCGTTCGACAGAGAGCAGAAGATTTTTTCCTAAGGTGTTGAAGATTGACATGAACCAGTTCAAATCAATCTGGGGCCTAATGTTGGGGATATAATTATTAGTATGACCCGCCAGAAGGCGCCGGGCCATACTTAAGACGATTTATGAAGCCCAAGACCACTCCTGGAGATGACGGGTTAGTTAAGGGCCCAAGGCCCAAAGGGCGACTTAAGGCCCGTAGAGATGAACCGCCATATATGTGTAAACTTGTAATATAAGGCAGGAATAGAGAGAAATCAAGCTGGGCACTGTTTATGAGCCGGCCAGGACTCTATGAGCTGCTGGGCGTCGACCTCTATATATAAAGGGACGACCCAACGACGGTTCTGGGCAAGTAACATCAGATCGACAGCTAGGTCAAGCAGATTTTCCCCCTGGTTATCAAAAGATAAGCAATCCCACTCAAAACTGGATCGTAGGCTTTTACCTTCACCGCAAGGGGCCGAACCAGTATAAACCTCGTGTCCTTTGTCCCGATTAACCCCTTCTTGCTTCCTAGTTGCGATGGCTCCAGGACTAAGTCCTTTCACTAGGACATCTACCGTGACAATTCCACGACAGGGCGCGGCACCTCCTGGGCTGTTGCTATCTCTCTCCCCTCAGGCCCACTAAGGCCCAATACTTCCCGGGGGGGGGGTCCGGTAACCCCTCCGGCACTCCGGTTTTCTCCGAAACCATCCGGAACACTTCCGGTGTCCAAATATAGCCGTCCAATATATCAATCTTTACGTCTCGACCATTTCGAGACTCCTCGTCATGTCTGTGATCACATCCGGGTACATCAAAACACATAAACTTATAATACCGATCGTCACCGAACGTTAAGCATGCGGACCCTACGGGTTCGAGAACTATGTAGACATGATCGAGACATGTCTCCGGCCAATAACCAATAGCGGAACCTGGATGCTCATATTGGTTCCTACATATTCTACGAAGATCTTTATCGGTCAAACCGCATAACAACATACGTTGTTCCCTTTGACATCGGTATGTTACTGTAGCGACCAGACCTCAAACAGTCTAGTCTCTGTGCATCAGTGTCATCCCTGGATCGTTAATGCTGACACGCACAGTACTTTGAAGGATTTATAACAGAGTAGCAATCACACACTTATTACATCGAATAGTTCAAGAGAACTCAATACAAATAAATATGGCTTAAAGCCATCTAAAAACGATAACAGCGGAAGGCTTGGAAGATAAAGTGAGTCCATCAACTCCAACGGCATCACTGAGTATAAGACCACGACCTAAGGCTCCTTACTCGTCATCTGAAAAGTCTGCAACATGATACGTTGCAGCCCGAAAACGGGTCAGCACATGGAATATGCTGGCAATGTAACACATAGAGAGTAATGAACAGAATAATGCTATCACTACATGCATATTTGGCTGGTGGAAAGTTCTATGGTTACAGTTTTGCGAAAAGCCAATTTTCCCTACCACAAAGGAATAAATTTTATTTAACTATCATGGTGGTTGTTAAACATTGAGAAGGCACCTCCAACTCAATCCCAATTAAGAACGTGATTAACCCAATCAAATTAAATTAAGTAACATGATGATGAGATTCACATGATAATCCAAGAACTAGATACTCAAGATGTCCATAACCGAGGACACGGCTAACCATGATTAGTTTGTACACTCTGCAGAGGTTTGCGCACTTTTCCCCACAAGACTCGATCGCCTCCGCTTGATTTCTCGCACTACATGGTGTTTGAGAAACGGATGACCGAGACACAGTCTTTCAGAAACAATACTCTTTACTCTGGGTGGACAGTTACACCTACTTTCCCCTACATCTGCTAGCCCACCTCTTCAAGAGATCATGTAACCTACTCAACTATGCTAGAGCCCATATAGCTTGTGGCTGCACACGGAAGTTTCTAGCATGAATAATCTCATGATCCCTTTGAGCCTGGGTGGCGGTCCATAGGATGATCACACGGGTACTCCGGGATATCCAAAAATACAGGCAACACTGGTTTCTCCAGGTGCCTCAATCCACCCAGTTGTTTATTTAAGTAGCCACCTTAAGTTGAACCATTAAGTAACAATCTCACATCTGTCATGGAAATCTCTCAAACCCAATCCACGTCTACGAGCATAGCATAGCAATATAAGCAAACGTAGAAGTAACTCCCAATGGTTTGATATAAACAAGGCAATAGGTACTACCTCATCTACTTCCCAAAACCCACATGTTAATCAGATCCTAATCATGCAATAGTTTGAAGATTGATCTAATGCAATAAAACTGGGTGGTAAAGAGGTATGATCAAAGTGTTACTTGCCTTGCTGATGATCCGTGAAACCTAGAGACTCGTAGTAGCACGCTTCGCACTCCGGGTACTCTATCGCAAACAAACAATACGTACATAAGCAATCAAGCAAGGGAGCACAAATAAAACTCGAAATAAGAGATGTAACCAGAAAGTTCAACTTAAGAACTCGGGTTTGCAAAAAGAATCAAATCGAACGAAGCAACGAAACTCAAACGGCGAAAGAAACAAGCTTCGTTTACTAATCTGGACCTAAGTCACATTTTACAGTAGCAAAAACTTGTTTGAGTTGGTTAAACAGAAAGAGGGTTTCGAGATGAAACTCTAGGCGCTTGAATCGCCTGATTCCGATAAACGAGCGAAAGTTAAACTGAAACGAAAATCGGATCAGAAATCGCGATCAAAATTAATCGCGGAAAATCCGAGAAAAAGAAAAACTAACGAACAGGCTAACGAACGAACGTTCGCTGTCTGCGGTTAAACGACGAAAACCGTTCGTTAAAATGAACGTACGAACGGGCATTCGCTATTTAGTTAAACCGAAAAAAATAAACCGATCTAATAAAAAAACGCATCTCGGTTTCGAAATAAAACCGAATGGTTTTTTTTCGAGAAAACCGGCGGCTACCTCGGTTCGCATGACGGCGGCGGCGGCGAGCAACTCCGGCGGGGCGGCGTCGGGCGAGGGGCGGCGGGGCTCCGGCGGGCGGCGGCGTCGGGCGGCGGCGCGGGCGGCGGGGCGGCGCGGGTGACGGCGCGGATCGATTAGGGTTAGAGTTAGGTGGCGGTGGCGACTTGGGCTGGCGGCGGGGTCGGGCCGCGGCTTATAAGGCCGGCCGGGCTGAGGTGTCCGGGTCGGACACGGCCCGTAAGGCGGTTCGCGATTTTTTTTAAATAATTCAGACGTGCAGAAAAGTAAGAAAATAAATACTAAACGGACTCCAAAAATCCCGAAAGAAATTTTCCCCGTCCTCTAAAAATAAGCCGGACAAGATGAATATTTATTTGGGCCTAAAATGCAATTTTGAAAAACGCGTATTTTCCTAATTCAAATAAAATAAAATAAAATCCAAATAAAATCAAATATTTTTTTAATATTTTTCCTCCAATATTTCATTATTTGTGGAGAAGTCATATATATCTCCTCTCATATATTTTGATATGAAATATTTTCGGAGAGAAAAATAATTAAAACAAATGATCCTATTTTTAAAATTTGAGAAAACCCAAATATGAAAATAACGAAATCCCCAACTCTCTCCGTGGGTCCTTGAGTTGCGTAGAATTTCTAGGATCGCAAAACAAAATGCAATACAATATGATATGCAAGAATGATCTATGTATAACATTCCAAGTTGAAAATTTGGGATGTTACAAACCTACCCCCTTAAGATGAATCTCGCCCTCGAGATTCGGGTTGGCTAGAAAATAGGTGAGAGTGGTCCTTCCGTAGATCTTCCTCTCGCTTCCAGGTGGCTTCCTCCTCGGTATGGTGACTCCACTGGACTTTGCAAAACTTGATAACCTTGCCGCGGGTGACTCGGCTAGCATATTCGAGAATCTTGACTGGTTTCTCCTCATAGGTCAAATCACTATCCAGTTGTATCGCTTCGAGTGGCACTGTATCTCTCAGTGGTATCTCAGCCATCTCTGCGTGGCACTTCTTCAACTGAGAAACATGGAACTCATCGTGAACTCCCAACAATCCTCCGGGCAATTCCAACTTGTAAGCAACTTCACCCATACGCTCCAAAACTTTGTATGGTCCTACAAAACGTGGCGCTAACTTTCCCTTAACTCCAAAGCGCTTCACTCCTCGAAGTGGTGATACTCGAAGATAAACTTTGTCTCCGACTTCGTAAACTGTCTCCTTGCGTTTAGAATCCGCATAACTCATTTGCCTGGACTGGGCTACCTTGAGCCTATCGCGAATCATCTTCACTTTCTGTTCAGACTCTTTAATCAAATCTGGTCCAAAAAACTGGCGGTCTCCAACTTCGTCCCACAACAACGGTGTCCTGCACCTCCTTCCGTACAGAGCTTCAAAAGGGGCCATCTTCAAACTGGATTGATAACTGTTGTTATAAGAGAACTCTGCATACGGCAAATTGTCGTCCCAACTAGATCCATAATCTAGCGCACAAGCTCTCAGCATGTCCTCCAAAATCTGATTGACTCTCTCGGTCTGTCCGTCTGTCTGTGGATGAAAGGCTGTACTGAACTCTAGCCTGGTACCCAAAGTTTCGTGCAATTGATTCCAAAACTTTGAAGTAAACTGGGTTCCTCTATCTGATACAATGGTCCTCGGAACTCCATGCAGACATACGATCCTGGTCATGTATATCTTTGCCAACTTAGCACTTGTATAAGTGGTCTTTACTGGGATGAAATGAGCTACCTTCGTCAAACGATCGACTACAACCCATATCGAGTCATAGCCTGAACGAGTCCTGGGCAATCCTATGATAAAATCCATGCCTAGCTTATCCCACTTCCATTCGGGTATCGGCAATGGTTGTAGCAATCCTGCTGGCTTCTGATGCTCTGCCTTTACTCTCTGACATACATCACAAACTGCTACATACTCCGCAATATCCTTCTTCATTCCGGTCCACCAGAAACTATCCCTTAAATCCAGGTACATCTTGGTATTTCCTGGGTGAATCGAATATGGTGAATCATGGGCCTCTTGCAAGATCAACTTCCTGATCTCCGGATCATTGGGCACATAAACGCGGTCCTCAAACCATAAGGTATCGTGCTCATCCTCACGAAATCCCTTGGCTTTTCCTTAACTCATCCTTTCCTTTATCTCAGCAATTTCCTTGTCTGTCTTCTGAGCTTCTCTGATCTTATCCATCAAAGTAGACTGAATCTCCAATGCTGCTACATAGCCTCTCAGAACTATTTCCAAACATAGTTCACGAAGATCCTCTGCTAACTCCTTGGGTAACTCTCCGGTCATGAGTGTGTTGACATGGCTCTTGCGGCTCAACGCATCGGCTACTACGTTAGCCTTCCCCGGGTGATAATGCAATCTCATATCATAATCCTTAATGAGCTCCAACCATCTCCTTTGCCTGAGATTCAACTCCTTCTGCGTGAAAATGTACTTCAAACTCTTGTGATCCGTGTACACCTCAGAATGGTTTCTGATGAGAAAATGTCTCCATGTCTTCAACGCATGTACTACAGCTGCTAACTCCAAATCATGTGTAGCATAATTCAACTCATGGGGTTTAAGCTGTCGTGAGGCATATGAAACAACTCTTCCCTCCTGCATTAGCACTGCTCCAAGTCCTCGACGAGAAGCGTCACAAAATACTTCATAATCCTTGCGTTGATCTGGCAAAATCAACACTGGCACTGTAACCAAACGTTTCTTCAACTCCCGGAAACTAGCCTCACATTCCTCAGTCCAATTGAATTTGGTGTCCTTCTTCAACAACTCCGTCATAGGCTTTGCAATCTTCGAGAAATTCTTGATGAATCTCCGGTAATATCCTGCGAGTCCCAGAAAACTCCGGATTTCTCCAACTGTCGTGGGTGACTCCCAATTTGTCATAGTGTTAACCTTGGTGGGATCTACTGCTATTCCTTCTCTGGATATAACATGTCCAAGGAATCCAACTTCCTTTAACCAAAACTCGCACTTGCTGAACTTGGCATATAACTGATGTTCTCTGAGCTTTCCAAGTACCAAACACAAATGCTCCTTATGCTCTTCTTCATTCTTCGAATAGACCAGACTATCATCAATGAACACTACGACGAACTTATCCAAAAACTCCATAAACACCTTTCATCCTAGTAGAGGTGTCCGTCCCCCTTGAGGGGGCCTACTGGGGGTGTCAAGCACTGATTGGTGCGTTTCCGCGTTGCTTTCATAAAGAAGCAAGAGCGGAGAAACGCACGCTAACAATCAGTGAAGAAAGGGAGGTCGAGGTTTCCAAACTTTACTTATCTTCTTCTAAAGGATGGAATTGCTAGATTGTCAGTAATATCAATTGAGGAAGAAGCTAGTCCCACTTAAATTCGAAAAGAAGACCTCTATTGTGACAGAAGATTCCTCGCCCACAGCATCTCACTTATTGATTGTGACATAGCTCTCTATCTCCGCTGTTCATCATGTTCATGAAATAGGCGGGTGCGTTAGTCAGGCCAAATGACATAACGGTGTACTCATATAGCCCATACCTTGTGGTAAAAGCTGTCTTGGGTATATCCTGCTCTCGAATCTTCAACTGGTGGTATCCTGATCGCAAATCAATCTTGGAAAATACTTTAGCTCCTTGTAGTCGGTCAAACAGATCATTGATCATCGGCAGTGGGTAGTTGTTCTTGATTGTTACTTCATTCAATCCACGATAATCAACAACCATCCTCAACGATCCATCTTTCTTCTCCACTAGAAGTACTAGTGATCCCCAAGGTGATGAACTTGGGCGAATATATCCTTTATCCAGTAACTCCTTAATCTACTTCTTAATTTCTTCCAAATCCTTAGGGGGCATCCTATACGGTCTCTTAGATATTGGCCCAGTGCCTGGCAAAAGCTCAATCAAAAACTCAATGTCTCTATCTGGTGGCATGCCTGGCAACTCCTCTGGAAATACGTCAGGGAAATCCTTCACCACTGGTACTTCCTCCTGTACAACTCCTGATAAGGAATTTACTTGAGTCCTCTTCGGCACATGCCGGGATACATACTTAATCCTTCTTCCTTCTGGGGTAGTAAGCAAAATTGTCTTCTGGTGCAATCGATGTTTCCTCCATACATCGATAGCCAATCCATTCCCAAAATCACATCCAAACCTTGCGACTCCAAAACTATTAGGTCCGAGGGGAAAACATGCCTACCTATGGCCAATGGCATCTGAAAACATCCTTGGCTTGCCATATACTCTGCTCCTGGCGAGGTTACTAACATAGGTGTTCTGAGAACTTTGGTGAGCAACTTAAACTTATCCACAAATCCCCTTGATATGTATGAATGCGATGCACCAGTATCAAAAAGAACGATTGCAGTAAATGACTTAACCAAAAACTTACCTATTACTGCATCAGGCTGTGCTTCAACCTCCTCCACATTAACGTGGTTCACCTGTCCCCTGTTGAAAGGGTTCGGCTTCTTCCCCGAGCTTCCATTGCCATTTCCATTCTTAGCTTCCGAACATTCAGTTGCATAATGTCCAGTCTTCTGGCACTTGAAACAAGTAACGTGGCTTAGATCCCTCTTGGCTGGGGTTGATGGGTTGGTACGGTTCTGTCCATTGCTTCCTCCGTTTCCATTGCCATTCTTGGGGCCACTATGATTGTGCAAGCTCCCTCCATTGTGATTGTGACCTCCATGGTTATGCTGAAGGTGTCCTCCCGAGTTCGGGGTAAAACGAGGCTTCTGGTGAGCTCTTGTACTATACTTTCCTTGTCCATACTTCCTCTTACGGCTCTCAATCTGCTGCTGCTTCCCTTCAATCATGAGAGCTCTATCTACCAACTCCTGGTAGTTGTTAAAAGTTACCACCATCAACTGCATGCTCAGCTCATCATTCAGTCCTTCCAGAAACTTCTCCTGCTTAGCTGCATCCGTAGCAACGTCATCTGGGGCATAACGTGCTAACTTACTAAAATCCTCCACGTACTGGCCAATGGTACGTCCACCTTGGCGTAAGTTGCGAAACTCACGCTTCTTCATGGCCATAGCTCCTGCTGAAACATGGGCAGTACAGAAAGCTTGCTGAAACTGGTCCCATGTGACGGTGTCAATGGGGTGAGTGGCTGTGTAATTCTCCCACCATGATGCTGCGGGTCCATCGAGCTGATGTGCGGCAAAACGCACTCTCTCCGCATCTGTGCATCCTGCAGTGGTCAGCTCCCTTCCAACCTTGCGGAGCCAATCATCTGCCACAATCGGCTCGGTGCTACTGGAGAACACCGGCGGATTCAGCCTAAGAAAACGGGCTAAGTGATCAACAGGTGGTGGTGGTGGGTTGTTGTTGTTGCCTTGGTTCTGAACTAGCACTTGCATCAGGGCATTCTGCTGCTGAATCAACTGAGTGATCTCCGGTGGGAAAACAAATCCGATGTCGCGTCTCGGAGGCATCTGATGGTTTAGAAAAGATGAGAAAATAGGATAGAATGAGGTCTAAAGGGAAAACACTACCCATATGCACATGAGACAAACACAATCATATCACTCCAATCAATTCAAACAAGGCATACAATCGATCTAACTATCGTTACAAAGTGCTTGAACTATACTATATTCATGGTGGAATACTACTACTAATTTGGTGGTCTACTAGAAAAATTGCTCAGTCGAAGACTCCATGATATCTGCTCCGGCTTCATCCTCCCAATCATCATCACTGGGGTCCGAGTCAGTGTCGTCGATGATGATGTAGTTCTCTAGGCAAGTAGAATCGTCATCATCTCCTCCTGGTGCGGGGTCTCCCATGAAAACTCCTAGCTTCTGTGTCAGGTTGCCATTCTTCTCCACTAGTGCGACAATTTCCTCCATATAATCCTCGCGTTTAGCCTTGAGTTCTTCCTCCAGTTCCATGATCCTAGTCTTTGCCTTCTTCAGTTCTATCATGTCTGCGCACATCTGGTTCTCCTCGCGACGAATGTGCTGGTTTAACTCCTGAATGAAAGCTGCAATAGATCTATCCTTCCTGGTGCTGATCATCTCCCATTGCTCATCTCGGCACCCACAAATCTGATAGATAGTATCCTTGAGATCATTGTGGTACACTTCTCCAATGCGTCCCATGGTGATGTGGGCTGCCATGCTCTTTCCTAGACTCCAGGTTGGTGCATTAAAGGAAAACTCTATGGGCTCAGTGACTGGCGTGAACGTCCTTCCTGGAACTTGAACTTGAATCATCCAGCGCTCCTCTACTGGTAGTGTGGCGTTGTAGGTTCCGGTGAAGCTTGGTATTCTGATGTTCAGGTACTTAGTAACTTCCTTCAAGTGTCGTCCAAAAGGTGTATCCTCATCTGGTTGCGCGAACTTGTTCCTTGCATCCACCATCCTAAAAGAGTGGAAGAAAGGAGAGGAGTCAGAAATGAGAAGAGAGTAGTGATCTAGGGCTTTAGCTTAGTGGTCGTGTCCTACAGTCAGCGTGTGCTCTGATACCATCTCTGAAGCGACCAGACCTCAAACAGTCTAGTCTCTGTGCATCAGTGTCATCCCTGGATCGGTAATGCTGACACGCACAGTACTTTGAAGGATTTATAACAGAGTAGCAATCACACACTTATTACATCGAATAGTTCAAGAGAACTCAATACAAATAAATATGGCTTAAGGCCATCTAAAAACGATAACAGCGGAAGGCTTGGAAGATAAAGTGAGTCCATAAACTCCAACGGCATCACTGAGTATAAGACCACGACCTAAGGCTCCTTACTCGTCGTCTGAAAAGTCTGCAACATGATACGTTGCAGCCCGAAAACGGGTCAGCACATGGAATATGCTGGCAATGTAACACATAGAGAGTAATGAACAGAATAATGCTATCACTACATGCATATTTGGCTGGTGGAAAGCTCTATGGTTACAGTTTTGCGAAAAGCCAATTTTTCCCTACCACAAAGGAATAAATTTTATTTAACTATCATGGTGGCTGTTAAACATTGAGAAGGTACCTCCAACTCAATCCCAATTAAGAACGTGATTAACCCAATCAACTTAAATTAAGTAACATGATGATGAGATTCACATGATAATCCAAGAACTAGATACTCAAGATGTCCATAACCGAGGACACGGCTAACCATGATTAGTTTGTACACTCTGCAGAGGTTTGCGCACTTTTCCCCACAAGACTCGATCGCCTCCGCTTGATTTCTCGCACTACATGGTGTTTGAGAAACGGATGACCGAGACACAGTCTTTCAGAAACAATACTCTTTACTCCGGGTGGACAGTTACACCTACTTTCCCCTACATCTGCTAGCCCACCTCTTCAAGAGATCATGTAACCTACTCAACTATGCTAGAGCCCATAATAGCTTGTGGCTGCACACGGAAGTTTCTAGCATGAATAATCTCATGATCCCTTTGAGCCTGGGTGGCGGTCCATAGGATGATCACACGGGTACTCCGGGATATCCAAAAATACAGGCAACACTAGTTTCTCCAGGTGCCTCAATCCACCCAGTTGTTTATTTAAGTAGCCACCTTAAGTTGAACCATTAAGTAACAATCTCACATCTGTCATGCAAATCTCTCAAACCCAATCCACGTCTACGAGCATATCATAGCAATATAAGCAAACGTAGAAGTAACTCCCAATGGTTTGATATAAACAAGGCAATAGGTACTACCTCATCTACTTCCCAAAACCCACATATTAATCAGATCCTAATCATGCAATAGTTTGAAGATTGATCTAATGCAATAAAACTGGGTGGTAAAGAGGTATGATCAAAGTGTTACTTGCCTTGCTGATGATCCGTGAAACCTAGAGACTCGTAGTAGCACGCTTCGCACTCCGGGTACTCTATCGCAAACAAACAATACGAACATAAGCAATCAAGCAAGGGAGCATGAATAAAACTCAAAATAAGAGATGAAACCAGAAAGTTCAACTTAAGAACTCTGGTTTGCAAAAAGAATCAAATCGAACGAAGCAACGAAACTCAAACGGCGAAATAAACAAGCTACATTTACTAATCTGGACCTAAGTCAAATTTTACATTAGCAAAAACTTGTTTGAGTTGGTTAAACAGAAAGAGGGTTTCGAGATGAAACTCTAGGCGCTTGAATCGCCCGATTCCGATAAACGAGCGAAAAATTAAACCGAAACGAAAATCGGATCAGAAATCGCGATCGAAATTAATCGCGGAAAATCCGAGAAAAAGAAAAACTGACGAACAGGCTAACGAACGAACGTTCGCTGTCTGCGGTTAAACGACGAAAACCGTTCGTTAAAACGAACGTACAAACGGGTGTTCGCTATTTAGTTAAACCGAAAAAATAAACCGATCTAATAAAAAAACGCATCTCGGTGGCGGCGGCGCGGGCGGAGGCGGCGCGGATCGGTTAGGGTTAGGGTTAGGTGGCGGCGGCGACTTGGGCTGGCGGCGGGGTCGGGCCGCGGCTTATAAGGCCGGCCGGGCTGAGGTGTCCGGGTCGGACACGGCCCGTAAGGCGGTTCGCGATTTTTTTTAAATAATTCGGACATGCAGAAAAAGTAAGAAAAGAAATACTAAACAGACTCCAAAAATCCCGAAAGAAATTTTCCCCGTCCTCTAAAAATAAGCCGGACAAGATGAGCATTTATTTGGGCCTAAAATGCAATTTTGAAAAACGCATATTTTTCCTAATTCAAATAAAATAAAATAAAATCCAAATAAAATCAAATATTTGTTTTTAATATTTTTCTTCTAATATTTCATTATTTGTGGAGAAGTCATATTGTCTCCTCGCATATATTTTGATATAAAATATTTTCGGAGAGAAAAAATAATTAAAACAAATGATCCTATTTTCAAAATTTGAGAAAACCCAAATATGAAAATAACGAAATCCCCAACTCTCTCCGTGGGTCCTTGAGTTGCGTAGAATTTCTAGGATCGCAAAACAAAATGCAATAAAATATGATATGCAAGAATGATCTATGTATAACATTCCAAATTGAAAATTTGGGATGTTACAGTTACTTGCCCAAGATTCGATCGTCGGTATCTCAATACCTAGTTCAATCTCGTTACTGGCAAGTCTCTTTACTCATTCCGTAATGCATTATCCCGCAACTAACTCATTAGTTACATTGCTTGCAAGGCTTATAGTGATGTGCATTACCGAGAGGGCCCAGAGATACCTCTCCGACAATCGGAGTGACAAATCCTAATCTCGATCTATGCCAACTCAACAAGTACCATCGGAGACACCTGTAGAGCACCTTTATAATCACCCAGTTACGTTGTGACGTTTGGTAGCACATAAAGTGTTCCTCCGGTATTCGGGAGTTGCATAATCTCATAGTCATAGGAACATGTATAAGTCATGAAGAAAGCAATAGCAACATACTAAACGATCAAGTTCTAAGCTAATGGAATGGGTCAAGTCAATCACATCATTCTCTAATGATGTGATCCCGTTAATCAAATGACAACTCATGTCTATGGCTAGGAAACTTAACCATCTTTGATTCAACGAGCTAGTCAAGTAGAGGCATAATAGTGACAGTCTGTTTGTCTATGTATTCACACATGTACTAAGTTTCCGGTTAATACAATTCTAGCATGAATAATAAACATTTATTATGATATAAGGAAATATAAATAACAACTTTATTATTGCCTCTAGGGCATATTTCCTTCACTCCCGCACCCCCTCTTTACCCTATAAATTCCCAAATATTTCAAAAACCCTCGGGGTTAACCTAGATCAGAAGTTCCGCCGCGGCAGGCCTCTGTAGCCACCGAAAACCAATCTAGACCTCGCTCCGGCACTCCGCTGGAGGGGGGAATCATCACCGGTGGCCATCTTCATCATCCCGGCGGCCACCACGATGAGGAGGGAGTAGTCCACCCTCGGGGCTGAGGGTTTGTACCAATAGCTATGTGTTTAATCTCTCTCTCTCTCTCTCTCTCTCTCTCTCTCTCTCTCGTGTTCTTGAGATGTCACGTTCTTGATGTGTCGCGGGCTTTGTTAATATAGTCGGATCATATGATGTTTTTGAAGGAAATATGCCCTAGAGGCAATATTAAAATTGTTATTTTATATTTCCTTATACCATGATAAATGTTTACTATTCATGCTAGAATTGTATTAAATGGAAACTTGATACATGTGTGGATACATAGAAAAAACACCGTGTCCCTAGTAAGCCCCTACTAGACTAGCTCGTTAATCAAAGATGGTTAAGTTTCCTAACCATAGACATGTGATGTCATTTGATAAACGGGATCACATCATTAGTAGAATGATGTGATGGACAAGACCCATCCATTAGCTTAGCATAATGATCATTCAGTTTTATTGCTACAACTTTCTTCATGTCATATGCATATTCCTTTGACTATATGAGATTATGCAACTCCCGGATACCGGAGGAATGCTTTGTGTGCTATCAAACATCACAACGTAACTGGGTGATTATAAATATGCTCTACAGGTATCTCTGAAGGTGTTTGTTGGGTTGGCATAGATCGAGATTAGGATTTGTCACTCCGAGTATCGGAGAGGTGTCTCTGGGCCCTCTCGTTACTACACACCATAATAAGCCTTGCAAGCAATGTGACTAATGAGTTAGTTGCGGGACAATGCATTACGGAATGAGTAAGGAGACTTGCCAGTAACGAGATTGAACTAGGTATGAAGATACCGACAATCAAATCTCGACCAAGTAACATACCGATGACAAAGGGAATAACATGTGTTGTCATTACGGTACGACCGATAAAGATCTTCATAGAATATGTGGGAACCAATATGAGCATCCGGATTGTTAGAATAAATCTGAGGCACTCCATCGATCATCCGAGGACCAAGCAATCACACGAGCATGACACCGAGATTTGTTAACGAGGTTCACCGATCATGGCTACATCCCCGGGGCCTGACTACGGGTGCTCCTCCCCGTGACACCGTCACAATACCGCACACCGGCCACCCGGGCGCCGGCACACGCCGCCGGCTCCCCCTTGTGCGCCTGTGCTATTATGTTGGCATAGGTTACATCATGTGTCTAGCCCCGCTATATATGAGAGGCCTAGGATACAAGTGTCCTACTTGGGCACAACTCCATATCCTATCTAAACACAATACAACTACAAGTCCAACTGTAACCTACCTTGTACACTATATTCGACACAATTCCAACAAACTCCACCTTAGCGAATATTCTCCACCACCATAAATTCGTCCATGTGTCAAACTTCCATGTACATTGAACTTGAGTTTATCCCATGAGTACCGCTGCTACTCCAAAGACTCCATGTGACTCCACCTGCAAAATTAAGTTTCTTGGTACTCTAGTTTGTGCTCCCAACTTTCAGAGTATCAGTCCAACACCATCACACACTGATCACTGACCTGCGTGAAAGTGAACAACTCACATATTGGGTGTCACACATAAGAGTTCCTTGAACTCAACATCACCGCTCCTTTCTTGACCGCTTGTCTGAAACTTCAAAGAATTTCACCGTTGCTTGTAGTCATCCCGAGTCAAATTCACAGTTGTCTCACCACATGTATGACCACCAGAGCCCTGGCCCGTCTCCATGTCCCGTGCATACCGCACACCTCGCCGCTATTACTGTGTCGAGCCTCCGCTATCCTGGTCGAGTCTCAAGGGTCGTGAACCCACACCACTCAACCCCCACTACAGAGTAGCATCGATCATCACTGACCGATGACGAGTTTCACGCTTCCATCAGACCACTGGGCTCCAGTCCAAATTACGTGTTGCTCGCTTTTTTCCTCCTGAAATAGGCTTCAACTCTCTGATGTCTTACACCGTAGCCCCTCAATCAGCACCGAGTGAAGTCCTCCAGACTCCAACTCAACCTTCAACATGACTCCATGGTAGATGCTCAGTCCACCCTCGCACCCCGTCGACTTCAAGCTCTCATGTGCACCGTCTTGAATCAACCTCGCGTCATAGTCTTGTCGAAGCCACAAGCACTCGAGGCATGCACCACGTGTTTCCACGCCCCAGAAATCGGTCACCATCAACATCACGCTCCTACGTCGTCTTCGCCGATCTCACCACCGTCTTCTGTACCAACCAACTTGCGTCGATCTCGTCAGACTATCCAGTCCAACCTAGCCGAACTTGTCCGACTGCACGACACGCTCCAGACTCAAGCCGTCACCGTGACCTTTGCCATCCATACACAAAACATGCACTCATAAAGAAAACCAAAGCAAACTCCCTCGTAGCCTTCCCATGTGAACAAAAAGAGATCAACAAACTCTTAATTCACCACATGTACGTAGCTTCTGAATATTTTTTCTTTCTTTCTTGATAGCAAAAAAATCACGACCAGACTCTGTCCTTGTGTCGTTTCCTTTTATTTAACAAACAAATCTCTCCTCTAATCAGCACATCAACAGCAACAAACAACAAGCAAACCAGGCATATGTCTGCCCGCTCACCAGCTCCACCGCGACTGACGCCACGTACCAGCTCCTGGAAGTTTGCATGCTAGCTTCTTGCCTCCAACCGCCTTGCGCATGACTTGGGCCTTGGCCTGCTAGGCCAGCTGCCACCCGGGCCTCTGCGCCTCAGCCCACCACCACCGCGCTGCCCTGGCTCTCGGGCGCCTGTTGCTGCATGCTCCGTCCGCCTCCGTTGCATGCTAGATCACCACGCAGAATTGATCCGAGTCGCCGCCGCGTGTTCTACTGCATCCCGCCGAGACGCCCCAGATCGATCTGGTATCGACCCGATTTGCAATACTCCCGAGATACGCTCCTGACGCCATCGTCTGCTTCCGATCGCTATCTCCAGCAGATATATTCGCCACACCGTCGAATTGTTGTGCGATCAACTGGATCTGATGAATTCTTCCGCTCCTTCCTCAAGATCAACAGAATCGCAACCTCCTCGTAACCTTGCTCATGATACCACTTGTTAGAATAAATCTGAGGCACTCCGTCGATCATCCAAGGACCAAGCAATCACACGAGCATGACACCAAGATTTGTTAACGAGGTTCACCGATCATGGCTACATCCCCGGGGCCTGACTACGGGCGCTCCTCCCCGTGACACCGTCACAATACCGCACACCGGCCACCCGGGCGCCGGCACACGCCGGCGGCTCCCCCTTGCGCGCCTGTTCTATTATGTTGGCATAGGTTACATCGTGTGTCTAGCCCCGCTAAATATGAGAGGCCTAGGATACAAGTGTCCTACTTGGGCACAACTCCATATCCTATCTAAACACAATACAACTACAAGTCCAACTGTAACCTACCTTGTACACTATATTCGACACAATTCCAACACAGATTCGGCTGTTGGTTATTGACCGGAGAAGTGTCTCGGTCATGTCTACATAGTTCTCGAACCCGTAGGGTCCGCACGCTTAACGTTTCGATGACGATTTTGTATTATATGAGTTATGTGATTTGGTGACCAAATGTTGTTCGGAGTCCTGTATGAGATCACGGACATGACGAGGAGTCTCGAAATGGTCGAGAGGTAAAGATTCATATATAGGATGATAGTATCCGGACACCGGAAGTGTTCTGGGGGTACCGGGTATGTATCAGGTCACCGGAAGGGGTTCCGGGCACCCCCCCCCCCCGGCAAAGATATGGGCCTTATTGGGCCAAGGCCAGGACATACCAGCCCCTAAGGGGCTGGTGCGCCTCCATATGGGCCGGCCTAAGTGGAGAAAGGAAAAGGGGAGGAGGAAAGGAAATAGAGGAAATAGGATTCCCCTTCCTTTCCCCTCTCCCCTCTCTCCTCCCCCCCTCCGGAGATAAGGAAAGGGGGAGCCCGAATTGGAGGAGGCCCCCAAGTAGGATTCCTCCTACTTGGGGCACCCCGTGGTTGTCCCCCCTGAAGGAAATATGCCCTAGAGGCAATAATAAAGTATTATATATTTCCTTATATCATGATAAATGTTTATTATTCATGCTAGAATTGTATTAACCGGAAACATAATACATGTGTGAATACATAGACAAACAAGAGTGTCACTAGTATGCCTCTACTTGACTAGCTCGTTAATCAAAGATGGTTATGTTTCCTAGCCATAGACATGAGTTGTCATTTGATTAACGGGATCACCTCATTAGGAGAATGACGTGATTGACTTGACCCATTCCGTTAGCTTAGCACTCGATCGTTTAGTATGTTGCTATTGCTTTCTTCATGACTTATACATGTTCCTATGACTATGAGATTATGCAACTCCCGTTTACCGGAGGAACACTTTGTGTGCTACCAAACGTCACAACGTAAATGGGTGATTATAAAGGTGCTCTACAGGTGTCTCCAAAGGTACTTGTTGGGTTGGCGTATTTCGAGATTAGGATTTGTCACTCCGATTGTCGGAGAGGTATTTCTGGGCCCACTCGGTAATGCACATCACTATAAGCCTTGCAAGCATTGTGACTAATGAGTTAGTTGCGGGATGATGTATTACGGAACGAGTAAAGAGACTTGCCGGTAACGAGACTGAACTAGGTATCGAGATACCGACGATCGAATCTCGGGCAAGTAACATACCGATGACAAAGGGAACAACGTATGTTGTTATGCGGTCTGACCGATAAAGATCTTCGTAGAATATGTGGGAGCCAATATGGGCATCCAGGTCCCGCTATTGGTTATTGACCGGAGAGGTGTCTCGGTCATGTCTACATAGTTCTCGAACCCGTAGGGTCCGCACGCTTAACATTACGATGACAGTTTTATTGAGTTTTGATGTACCGAAGGAGTTCGGAGTCCCGGATGAGATCGGGGACATGACGAGGAGTCTCGAAATGGTCGAGACGTAAAGATTGATATATTGGACGACTATATTCGGACTTCGGAAAGGTTCCGAATGATTCGGGTATTTTTCGGAGTACCGGAGAGTTACGGGAATTCGTATTGGGCCTTAATGGGCCATACGGGAAAGGAGAGAAAGACCCCAAAGGGTGGCCACACCCCTCCCCATGGGCTAGTCCGAATTGGACTAGGGAGGGGGGGCGCCCCCTTCCTTCTTTCTCCTTTCCCCTTCCCTTCTCCTACTCCCACAAGGAAAGGAGGAGTCCTACTCCCGGTGGGAGTAGGACTCCCCCCTTTGGCGCGCCTCTCCCCTTGGCCGGCTGCCTCCCCCTTGCTCCTTTATATACGGGGGCAGGGGGGCACCCCAGAGACACAACAATTGATCCTTGAGATCTTTTAGCCGTGTGCGGTGCCCCCCTCCACCATATTACACCTCGATAATACCGTTGCGGAGCTTAGGCGAAGCCCTGCGTCGGTGGAACATCATCATCGTCACCACGCCGTCGTGCTGACGAAACTCTCCCTCAACACTCGGCTGGATCGGAGTTCGAGGGACGTCATCGAGCTGAACGTGTGTAGAACTCGGAGGTGCCGTGCGTTCGGTACTTGATCGGTCGGATCGTGAAGACGTACGACTACATCAACCGCGTTGTGATAATGCTTCCGCTATCGGTCTACGAGGGTACGTGGACAACACTCTCCCCTCTCGTTGCTATGCATCACCATGATCTTGCGTGTGCGTAGGAATTTTTTTGAAATTACTACGTTCCCAACACTCCCTCCCCCTCCCACCTATAGATATGTGGGGAGGGGGCGCCTAGAACGAACAACAAACATTGTTAGCCATGTGCGGTGCCCCCCTCCACAGTTTACGCCTCCGGTCATATTCACGTAGTGCTTAGGGAATCCCTGTGTGGATCACTTCATCATCACCGTCACCATGCCGTCGTGCTGACGAAACTCTCCCTCGACACTTTGCTGGATCAAGAGTTCGAGGGACGTCATCGAGCTGAACGTGTGCAGAACTCGGAGGTGTCGTACGTTCGGTGTTTGATCGGTCGAAACGAGAAGAAGTTCAACTACATGAACCGTGTTGTCAAACGCTTCTGCTTTCGGTCTATGAGGGTACGTGGACACACTCTCCCCCTCTCGTTGATATGCATCTCCTAGATAGATCTTGCGTGAGCGTAGGAATTTTTTTGAAATTGCATGCTACGTTTCCCAACAGTGGCATCCGAGCCAGGTCTATGTGTAGATGATATGCACGAGTAGAACACAAAGAGTTATGAGCGGTGATAGTCATACTACTTACCACCAACGTCTTATTTTGATTCGGTGGTATTGTTGGATGAAGTGGCCTGGACCAACCTTAGATGACCACGTTCATGAGACCGGTTCCACCGACAGACATGCAACTAGTTTTGCATAAAGGTGGCTGGCGGGTGTCTGTTTCTCCAACTTTAGTTGAATCAAATTTGACTACGGCCGGTCCTTGTTGAAGGTTAAAACAGCAAACTTGATGAAACACCGTTGTGGTTTTGATGCGTAGGTAAGAACGGTTCTTAGTAGAAGCCCGTAGCAGCCACGTAAAACTTGCAACAACAAAGTAGAGGACGTCTAACTTGTTTTTGCAGGGCATGTTGTGATGTGATATGGTCAAGACATGATGTGATATACATTGTTGTACGAGATGATCATGTTTTGTAAAAGTTATCGGCAACTGGCAGGAGCCTTATGGTTGTCACTTTATTGTATGAAATTCAAACGCCATGTAATTGCTTTACTTTATCACTATGCGTTAGCGATAGTTGTAGAAGCAATAGTTGGCGAGACGACCACGACGCTATGATGGAGATCAAGGTGTCAAGCCGGTGACGATGGAGATCATGATAGTGCTTTGGAGATGAAGATCAAAGGCACAAGATGATGATGGCCATATCATGTCACATATTTTGATTGCATGTGATGTTTATCTTTTATGCATCTTATTTTTCTTAGTACGGCGGTAGCATTATAAGATGATCCCTTAACTAAATTTCAAGGTATACGTGTTCTCCCTGAGTATGCACCGCTGCGGAAGTTCTTCGTGCTGAGACACCATGTGATGATCGAGTGTCATAGGCTCTATGTTCACATACAACGGGTGCAAGACAGTTTTGCATATGCGGAATACTCGGGTTAAACTTGACGAGCCGAGCATGTACAAACATGGCCTCGGAACACTGAAGACTGAAAGGTCGAACGTGAATCATATAGTAGATATGATCAACATAGATATGTTCACCATTGATGACTACTCCATCTCACGTGATGATCGGACATGGTTTAGTTGATTTGGATCACGTATCATTTAGATGACTTGAGGGATGTCTATCTAAGTGGGAGTTCTTAAGTAATATGATTAATTGAACTCAATTTATCATGAACTTAGTCCTGATAGTATTTGCATATCTATATTGTAGATCAATAGCTTGCGATGTAGCTCCCTGTTTATTTTTGATATGTTCCTAGAGAAAAATAAGTTGAAAGGTGATAGTAGCAATGATGCGGATTGGGTCCGTGATCTGAGGATTATCCTCATTGCTGCACAGAAGAATTATGTCCTTGATGCACCGCTAGGTGACGGACCTATTGCAGGAGCAGATGCAGACATTATGAACGTTTGGCAAGCTTGATATGATGACTACTTGATAGTTTAGTGCGCCATGCTTTACAGCTTAGAACCGAGACTTCAAAAACGTTTTGAACGCCACGGAGCATATAATATGTTCCAAGAGCTGAAATTGGTATTTCAGACTCATCCCCGAGTCGAGAGGTATGAGACCTCTGACAAGTACTTTGCCTACAAGATGGAGGAGAATAGCTCAACTAGTGAGCATGTGCTCAGAATGTCTGAGTACTACAATCGCTTGAATCAAGTGGGAGTTAATCTTTCAGATAAGACAGCGATTGACAGAGTTCTCTAGTCACTATCACCAAGTTACTGGAACTGATGAACTATAATATGCAAGGGATGACTAAAACGATTCCCGAGCTCTTCGCGATGCCAAAATCGGCGAAGGTAGAAATCAAGAAAGAGCATCAAGTGTTGATGGTTAACAAGACCACTAGTTTCAAGAAAAAGGGCAAAGGAAAAGAAAGGGAACTTCAAGAAAAAATGGCAAGCAAGTTGCCACTCCCGTGAAGAAACCCAAAGCTAGACCTAAGCCTGAAACTGAGTGCTTCTACTGCAAAGGGAATGGTCACTGGAAGCAGAACTACCCCAAATACTTGGCGGATAAGAAGGATGGCAAGTGAACAAAGGTATATTTGATATACATGTTATTGATGTGTACTTTACTAGTGTTCATAGTAACCCCTAGGTATTTGATACCGGTTCAGTTGCTAAGATTTTTAACTCGAAACAGGAGTTGCAGAGACTAGTTAAAGGCAAGGTGACGATGTGTGTTGGAAATGATTCCAAGGTTGATATGATCACCATTGCACACTCCCTCTACCTTCGAGATTAGTGTTGAATCTAAATAAATGTTATTTGGTGTTTGCGTTGAGCATGAATATGATTAGATCATGTTTATTGCAATAGAATTATTCATTTAAGTTAGAGAATAACTGTTATTCTATTTACATGAATAAAACATTCTATGGGCATAACCCAATGTGAATGGTTTATTGAATCTCGATCGTAGTGATACACATATTCATAATATTGATGCCAAAAGATACAAAGTTGATAATGATAGTGCAACATACTTGTGGCACTGCCGTTTAGGTCATATTGGTGTAAAGCGCATGAAGAAACTCCATGCAGATGGGCTTTTGGAATCACTTGATTATGAATCATTTGATACTTGCGAATCATGCCTCGTGGGCAAGATGACTAAAAACTCCGTTCTCCGGAACAATGGAGCGAGCTACTTATTGGAAATAATACATACCGATGTATGCGGTCCGATGAATGTTGAGGCTCGCGACGGGTATCGTTATTTTCTGACCTTCACAGATGATTTGAGCAGATATGGGTATATCTACTTAATGAAACACAAGTCTGAAATGTTTGAAAAATTCAAAGAATTTCAGAGTGAAGTGGAGAATCGTCGTAATAAGAAAATAAAGTTTCTACGATCAGATCGGGGAGGCGAATATTTGAGTTACAAATTTGGCCTTCATTTAAAACAATGCAGAATAGTTTCACAACTCACGCCACCTGGAACACCACATCGTAATGGTGTGTGCGAACGTCATAACCATACTTTATTAGATATGGTGCGATCTATGATGTCTCTTACCGATTTACCACTATTGTTTTCGGGTTATGCATTAGAGACAGTTGCATTCACGTTAAATAGGGCACCGTCTAAATCCGTTGAGACGACACCGTATGAACTATGGTTTAGCAAGAAACCTAAGCTGTCGTTTCTTAAAGTTTGGGGTTGCGATGCTTATGTGAAAAAGCTTCAGCCTGGTAAGCTCGAACCCAAATCAGAGAAGTGCGTCTTCATAGGATACCCAAAAGAAACTGTTGGGTACACCTTCTATCACAGATCCAAAGGCAAGATCTTTGTTGCTAAGAAGGAGTTTCTCTTGAAAGAAGTGAGTGGGAGGAAAGTAGAACTTGATGAGGTAATTGTACCTTCTCTCGAATTGGAAAGTAGCTCATCACAGAAAACTGTTCCCGTGATTCCTGCACCAACTACTGAGGAAGCTAAAGATAATGATAATGAAACTTCGGATCAAGTTACTACGGAACCTCCTAGGTTAACCAGAGCATGTTTCGCACCAAAGTGGTACGGTAATCCTGTTCTAGAGTCATGTTACTAGACCATGACGAACCTACGAACTATAAGGAAGCGTTGATGAGCCCAGATTCCGATAAATGACTTGAGGCCATGAAATCTGAGATAGGATCCATCTATGAGAACAAAGTATGCATTTTGATTGACTTGCCCGATGATCGGCAATTCATTCAAAATAAATGGATCTTCAAGAGGAAGATGAACGCTGATAGTAGTGTTACTATCTACAAAGCTCGAATTGTCACAAAAGGTTTTCGACAAGTTCAAGATGTTGACTACGATGAGATTTTCTCACGCGTATCGATGCTTAAAGTCTGTCCGAATCATGTTATCAATTGCCGCATTTTATGAAATCTGGCAAATGGATGTGAAAATTGCATTCCTTAATGGATTTATTAAAGAAGAGTTGTATATGATGCAACCAGAAGGTTTTCTCAATCCTAAAGGTGCTAACAAAGTATGCAAACTCCAGCGATCCATGTATGGACTGGTGCAAGCATCTCAGAGTTGGAATATACGCTTTGATGAGTGATACGTCTCCAACGTATCTATAATTTTTTATTGTTCCATGTTGTTATATTATCAATCTTGAATGTTTTATAATCAATTTATAGTCATTTATATCAATTTTTTGGTACTAACCTATTGACATAGTGCCAAGTGTCAGTTGATGTTTTTTTCATGTTTTTTACATCGCAGAAAATCAATATCAGACAGAGTCCAAATGCCCCGAAACTTTACGAAGAATTTTTATGGGCCAGAAGGAACACAACGGGCCCTGACTGCGCCTGGGGGGTGCCCCGAGGGAGGCACAAACCACCACGGCACGCCAGGAGGCCCAGGCGTGCCCTGGTGGGTTGTGCCCACCTTGGGTGCCCCCCGGACCGCCTCTTTGCTCTATAAATACCCCAATATTTCCAGAAGCCTAGGGGAGTCGACGAAATATTCATCCGGCCGCCGCAGAGTACAGAACCACCAGATCCAATCTAGACACCATCTCGGATGGGGTTCACCACCTCCATTGGTGCCTCTCCGATGATGCGTGAGTAGTTCATTGTAGACCTTTGGGTCTGTACTTAGTAGCTAGATGTCTATCTCTCTCTCTGCATTCTCAATACAATGGTCTCTTGCAGATGCATATGATGTAACTCTTTTGCGGTGTGTTTGTTGGGATCGATGAACTTTGAGTTTATGATCAGATCTATCTTTTTATATCCATGAAATTATTTGAGTTTCTTTGATCTCTTTTATGCATGATCTCTTATAGCCTCGTATTTATTCTCCGATATTTGGGTTTTGTTTGGCCAACTTGATCTATTTATCTTGCAATGGGAAGATGTGCTTTGTAGTGGGTTCGATCTTACGGTGCTTGATCCCAGTGACAGAAAGGGAACCGACACGTATGTATCGTTGCTACTAAGGATAAAACGATGGGGTCTATCTCTACATAGATAGATCTTGTCTACATCATGTCATCGTTCTTATTGCATTAGTCCGTTTTTCCATGAACTTAATACACTAGATGCATGCCGGATAGCGGTCAATGTATGGAGTAATAGTAGTAGATGCAGGCAGGAGTCGGTCTACTAATCTAGGACGTGATGCCTATATAATGATCACTGCCTGGATATCGTCATGAGTATTTGAATTTCTATCAATTGCCCAATAGTAATTTGTTCACCCATCGTTTGCTATTTTTCTCGAGAGAAGCCACTAGTGAAATCTACGACCCCCGGGTCTCTTTCTCATATATTTGCCTTTGCGATCTATTTTTTCCTTGCATTTATTTTCAGATCTATTAAAACAAAAATACAAACATACCTTGCTGCAATTTTTCCTTGTTTATTGTCTTTGGCGTTCGATCTATCAATTTACTACAAATTTATCTCACGTCCGTTTACCTATCTTGAGGCGCCGTACCCCGGAAGGGATTGAGAACCCCTTTAACACGCCGGGTTGCGAGGACTTGTTATCTGTGTGCAGGAGCTGTTTACGTTTTGTTGCTTGGTTTTCCTACTGGTTCGATAACCTTGGTTTCATATTTGAGGGAAATACCTACCGCCGCTGTGCTGCATCATCCCTTCCTCTTTGGGGAAATACCGACGTAGCTTCAAGCGACATCAAAAGGAATTTCTGGCACCGTTGCCGTGGAGGATCTTCAACATATACCAGGTTCCTAATCACAAATCTCATCTCCTTGCAATTTACATTATTTGCCATTTGCCTCTCGTTTTCCTCTCCCCCACTTCACAAAAAATGCAGTTTTATTCGCCTCTCTTTTCCCTGTTGGCGGTTTTCTTGCCGGATCTGTTTTTGAGTGCAATCTTGTGGTGTAGTCATCATGACTCAAGAGAACACCAAGTTATGTGATTTCTCAAATACCAACAACAATGATTTTATTGGCACTCCTCTTGCTCCTCCCGCCACTAGTGCGGAGTCTTTTGATATTAATACCGCTTTGCTGAATTTTGTCATGGAAGATCAATTTTCTGGTACTCCTAATGAGGATGTCGCGTCCCATCTTAATTCGTTCGTGGAATTATGCGATATGCAAAAGAAAAAAGATGTGGACAATGATGTGGTGAAGATGAAACTATTTCCATTTTCTTTGCGTGATTCTGCAAAAATTTTGGTTCTCTTATTTGCCTCGCAATAGTATCGATTATTGGAATAAGTGCAAAGGTGCTTTTATCACTAAGTATTTTCCGCCTGCAAAAATTATTTCCCTTAGAACCCAGATCATGAATTTCAAGCAACTTGAACATGAGCATGTTGCATAATCTTGGGAAAGGATGAAAATGATGCTAAGGAATTGCCCAACTCATGGGTTAAATCTTTGAATGATCATATAAAATTTTTATGCGGGGTTGAATTTTGTTTCTCGTAATCTTTTAGATTCCGTCGTGGGTGGGACTTTTATGGAAATTACTTTGGGTGAAGCCACCAAATTTCTTGATAGTATTATGGCAAATTATTCACAATGGCATACGGAAAGAGCTCCTACTAGTAAAAAAGTTAATTCGGTTGAAGAAATTTCTTCTTTGAGTGAAAAAGTTGATGCTCTTATGAAATTGGTTGCTAGTAGAAGTGCTCCTATTGATTTTAATGATATGCCTTTGTCTACTTTGATTGAGCAAAGTAGTGATGCCATAGATGTGAATTTTATTTCTCAAAATAATTTCAATAACAATGCTTATAGAGGTAATTTTAATCCTAGGCCTTTTCCTAGTAATTCCTCTACTAATTATGGTAATTCCTATGGAAATCAATCTTATAATAATAATAGGAACACCTCTGATCTTGAGAATAATATTAAAGAATTTATCAACACGCGAAAAGTTTTCAACACATCCATAGAAGAAAAGTTGAGTAAGATTGACGATTTGTCTAGAAGTGTTGATAGAATTGCTCATGAGGTGGAAAATCTCAAGATGAACATTTTTGTGCCTAAAGTAGTTGAATCAATTAAAGCTCTTTATGTTTATATGGATGAAAGTAAGAAAAGAACCGCTATGCTTAGATCTAAAAGAGAATTTTTAGAAAAAGTGTTTTCTAGTGATTTCTTTCGCAAAAGTGATGATCTTAAAATGATTGGTGTTTCTTCTATTGTTTCCTTGTTTATTAAAGTTAAGATTGATGAAAAAGGACTGGAGAAGAGTCAACTTTAGGTAAAAGGCGTCCCAATAGTTCGGAGGGTGAAAATCTTATGGAGAAAATTGATGTAAGTGGGTTTGAAGAGGTCAAAACTTTAGCTAGTGATGTGCCCACTCTTTTGGATTACAAAGACTTTAATTATGATAGATGCTCTTTGATTGATTGTATTTCTTTGTTGCAATCCATGATAAATTCACCCTATGCTTATGAACAAAATAAAGCTTTTACTAAACATATTGTTGATGCTATGATGGAAGCTCTTGAAGAAAAATTGGAATTAGAAGTTTCAATTCCTAGAAAATTGCACGATGAGTGGGAACCTACTATCAAAGTCAAGATTAAAAATTATGAATGCTTTGCTTTGTGTGACTTGGGTGCTAGTGTTTCTACAATTCCGAAATCTTAATGTGATGTGCTTGGTTTGCTGATCTTGAAGATTGTTCTTTAAATTTGCACTTGGCGGATTCTACTATTAAAAAGCCTATGGGAAGAATTAATGATGTTCTTATTCTTGCAAATAGGAATTATATGCCCATAGATTTTATTGTTCTCGATATTGATTGCACTCCGTCTTTGTCCAATTATTCTTGGTAGACCGTTTTTACGCACTATCGGTGTCGTGATTGATATGAAAGAAGGCAATATTAAATTCCAATTTCCTTTGAGGAAGGGTATGTAACACTTTCTTAGAGAAAGAATTAGGCCACCATATGAATCAATCATGAGGGCTCTTATGGATCTCGAACCAAAGATGACAAAACTTAGATCCTTTCTTTATGCCTAGCTAAGGGCGTAAAACTATAGCGCTTGTTAGGAGGCAACCCAGTGAATAAAATTTATTTTTGCTTTCTGCTTTTCTGTTCTTGAGTGTTGGGACAATTATGCTACTATTATGATTGTGTTTTTTGTATTTTAATTAGTGTTTGTGCCAAGTAATACTTTAGGATCTTCTTGGGTGATAGTTATTTGATCTTGCTGAAAAACAAAAACTTTTGCACTCACGAAAACAATTCTCCTTTTTTACCAGAGCGTGATAAAATACCAATTCCAATTGCAGTAGATCAATATACAAATTGCTCAGGTCGTCCTAATTTTTTAGAATTTTTGGAGTTCTAGAAGTTTTTGAAATAGTCAGATTGCTACAGACTGTTCTGTTTTGAAAGATTCTATTTTCTTTGCGTTGTGTGCTTATTTTGATGGCTCTATGGTTTTCTTTGATGAGTTTTTGCCATACAAAGTTGGAATACAGTAGATATAATGAAAAAACAAAATATGAATTGGTTTGGTACAATACTTATAGTAGTGATTTGCTTTCTTACACTAACGGATCTCACGAAGGTTTTGTTGAGTTCTGTGTGATTGAAGTTTTCAAGTTTTGGGTTATCTTACGATGGATGAAGGAATAAAGGATAGAAGAGCCTAAGCTTGGGGATGCCCCGCCATCCCAAGCTATTATCCAAAGATGAGCAACCAACTAAGCTTGGGGATGCCCCCGAGTGGCATCCCCTCTTTCTTCTAACGACCATCGGTATTTTACTTGAAGCTATATTTTTATTCGTCACATAATATGTGTTTTGCTTGGAGCGTCTTGTATGATATGAGTATTTGCTTGTTTTATTTTGTGTTTTAAGTCTTGATCCCTTGCTGGACACACCTATTTGAGGGAGCCAAAATTATGTCATGACTTGTTAGAATTGCTCTCTATGCTTCACTTAAATTTTTATGAGCAATGGACTTGCTCTATTGCTTCACTTAATTTTTTTAGCACGGTGTGCTTAATTTTTTGAAGAAATACTCTCTTGCTTCACTTAGATTTATTTGAGAGTTAGTAAAATTTTCAAGAAATTCTCTCTTGTTTCACTTAAATTAATTTGAGAGAAAGAAAGAAAAAATATGCTCATGATCTTCACTTATATTTGTTGAGCTTATGAAAAGCAACACATGAAAATTAGTCCCAAAGTGATAGATATCCAAGAAGGATATGATAAAAACTTTCATGAAGATCATTGGACAAAATAAACTTGATTCTTAGTAATAGTTTTGAGATATGATGATGTGATATGTGAGTTATGTTGATGAGTAATTATGCTTTAGTAAGAATATTGGTGTTAAGGTTTGTGATTCCCTATGAAAGTATGAAAGTCAATAGTCATGCAATGAAATTATATCCTACTTGTGGTGCATTATTCGGTGTTATTTATGCTTAATTCTTGCTTATGAGATTATTCGTTTCTTGGTTGGTCGCTTCTCAATCTTTTTCTAGCCTTCATTTTGCACTAAGTATGATCTCTACTTGTGCATCCAAAATCCCTTAAACCAGTTTTGCCACATGAGTCCAATATATCTACCCATATGCGGTATTCTTTTGCCGTTCTAAGCAAATTTGTATGTGCCATCTCTAATTTTCAAAATAAACTTCTCTTTTGTGTGTTTGTTTCGCTCACGGAGCGGTGGGGGGTGGCTAATATTTTCCATGCTAGATGTGTTATTCTCAAGATGAGTGTTTATTCACTTGTCATTGCACAAGAGCAAGGCAAAGGTATTAGGGATGCCCGGTCCTGAAATGAAAAATGAATTTACTTTATGTTGTCAAATAATAAATTCCTTGGAAAGTGTTGGTATGGAGGGCAACCGTGGATACGGCTAGCCATGGAAACTGAAAGTATGGTTGAAGAAGGAATAAACTTTATTTTTTGTTTGGGAACCGCCTATGATATATCTAGCATGGAAAGTGTTGGAAACTCTAAGTCATTTTCGTTGGTGGGATGGATACACCTCCCAAAATGTTTTTATCTCTAAGTTTTTCGCTTTGAGCTCTGGCACCTCTACAAATCCCTACATCCCTCTACGAAGGGCCTTTCTTCTACTTTATGCAATTTTTATTTTTTAATTTGAACCTCCATCTTCTCTTACAAAAGCACCAACTAGGAGGCAATATGATCGTACTTAAGTATTGGGTGTAACTAATATTCTAGTGTGTTTCATGAATGGATCATGGTTGAGCATGATGGGCTAGGGATAACTTATTTTAGCGTTGATATTTTGAAAGACATGGTTGCTTGTTGATATGCTTGAGTATTTAAATTATCATGTCAAAACTAAACTATTGCTTTAAACAATATAAAAGTCCAAATGTCCATGCTATAAAGAAAAGAAATATGATATGACATGATAGGCAGCATTCCACATCAAAAATTCTGTTTTATCACTTCCCTACTAGAGGACGAGTAGGAGTTAAGCTTGGGGATGCTGATACATCTCCAACTTATCTATAGTTTTTTCTTGTTCCATGCTGTTATATTATCAATCTTGGATGTTTTATCATCATTTTATAGTCATTTTATATCATTTTTTGGTACTAAGCTATTGACATAGTGCCAAGTGCCACTTGATGTTTTTTTTCATGTTTTTTACATCGTAGAAAATCAATATCAGACGGAGTCCAAATGCCACGAAACTTTACGGAGAATTTTTATGGGCCAGAAGGAACACAACGGGCCCTGGCTGCGCCTGGGGGATGCCCCGAGGGAGGCACAACCCACCAGGGCGCGCCAGGATGCCCAGGCACGCCCTGGTGGGTTGTGCCCACCTCGGGTGCCCCCAGACCGCCTCTTTGCTCTATAAATACCCCAATATTTCCAGAACCCTAGGGGAGTCGACGAAATATTCATCCAGCCGCCGCAGAGTCCAGAACCACCAGATCCAATCTAGACACCATCTCGGATGGGGTTCACCACCTCCATTGGTGCCTCTCCGATGATGCGTGAGTAGTTCTTTGTAGACCTTCGGGTCCATAGTTAGTAGCTAGATGGCTATCTCTCTCTCTCTCTCAGAATTCTCAATACAATGGTCTCTTGCAGATGCATATGATGTAACTCTTTTGCGGTGTGTTTGTTGGGATCGATGAACTTTGAGTTTATGATCAGATCTATCTTTTTATATCCATGAAAGTATTTGAGTTTCTTTGATCTATTTTATGCATGATCTCTTATAGCCTCGTATTTCTTCTCCGATATTTGGGTTTTGTTTGGCCAACTTGATCTATTTATCTTGCAATGGGAAGAGGTGCTTTGTAGTGGGTTCGATCTTACGGTGCTTGATCCCAGTGACAGAAAGGGAAGACACGTATGTATCGTTGCTACTAAGGATAAAACAATGGGGTCTATCTCTACATAGATAGATCTTGTCTACATCATGTCATTGTTTTTATTGCATTACTCCATTTTTCCATGAACTTAATACACTAGATGCATGCTGGATAGCGGTCGATGTGTGGAGTAATAGTAGTAGATGCCGGTAGGAGTCGGTCTACTAATCTTGGACGTGATGCCTATATAATGCTCATTTCCTGGATATCGTCATTAGTATTTTAAGTTATATCAATTGCCCAACACCCACCGTTTGCTATTTTTCTCGAGAGAAGCCACTAGTGAAATCTACGGCCCCCGGTTCTCTTTCTCATATATTTGCCTTTGCGATCTACTTTCTCCTTGCATTTATTTTCAGATCTATTAAAACAAAAATACAAAAATACCTTGCTGCAATTTTTCCTTGTTAATTTTATTTGGCGTTCGATCTATCAATTTACTACAAATTTATCTCACGTCCGTTTGCCTATCTTGAGGCGCCATACCCCAGAAGGGATTGACAACCCCTTTAACACGTCGGGTTGCGAGGATTTGTTACCTGTGTGCAGGAGCTGTTTATGTTGTGTTGCTTGGTTCTCCTACTAGTTCGATAACCTTGGTTTCATATTTGAGGGAAATACCTACCGCCGCTGTGCTGCATCATCCCTTCCTCTTTGGGGAAATACCGGCGTAGCTTCAAGCGACATCAAAAGGAATTTCTGGCGCCGTTCCCGGGGAGGATCTTCAACATATACCAGGTTCCCAATCACAAATCTCATCTCCTTGCAATTTACATTATTTGCCATTTGCCTCTCGTTTTCCTCTCCCCCACTTCACAAAAATTTGCCATTTTATTCGCCTCTCTTTTTCCCATTCGCCGTATTCTTGCCGGATCTGTTTTTGAGTGCAATCTTGTTGTGTAGTCATCATGACTCAAGAGAACACCAAGTTATGTGATTTCTCAAATACCCACAACAATGATTTTATTGGCACTCCTCTTGCTCCTCCCGCCACTAGTGCGGAGTCTTTTGATATTAATACCGCTTTGTTGAATCTTGTCATGAAAGATCAATTTTCTGGTACTCCTAATGAGGATGCCGCGTCCCATCTTAGTACCTTCGTGGAATTATGCGATATTCAAAAGAAAAAAAGATGTGGACAATGATACGTCTCGAACGTATCTATTATTTTTGATTGTTCCATGCTATTATATATTCTGTTTTGGATGTTTAATGGGATTATTTATACACTTTTATATTATTTTTGGGACTAACCTATAAACCGAAGGCCCAGCCCAAATTGCTGTCTTTTGCCTATTTCAGTGTTTCGCAGAAAAAGAATATCAAACGGAGTCCAAACGGAATGAAACCTTTGGGAACGTGATTTTTTGGAACAAACATGATCCAGAGGACTTGGAGTGGACGTCAAGCAACAGACGAGGAGGCCACGAGGTAGGGGGCGCGCCCTCCACCCTCGTGGGCCCCTCGTGGCTCCACCGACCTACTTCTTCCTCCTATATATACCTACGTACCCCCAAACCATCAGAGGCATCCACGAAAACCTAATTCCACCGTCGCAACCTTCTGTACCCGTGAGATCCCATCTTGGGGCCTTTTCCGGCGTCCTGCCGGAGGGGGCATCGATCACGGAGGGCTTCTACATCAACACCATAGCCTCTCCGATGATGTGTGAGTAGTTTACCTTAGACCTTCGGGTCCATAGTTATTAGCTAGATGGCTTCTTCTCTCTCTTTGGATCTCAATACAAAGTTCTCCTCGATTCTCTTGGAGATCTACTCGATGTAATCTTCTTTTGCGGTGTGTTTGTTGAGATCGATGAATTGTGGGTTTATGATCAAGATTATCTATGAACAATATTTGAATCTTCTCTGAATTCTTTTATGTATGATTGGTTATCTTTGCAAGTCTCTTCGAATTATCAGTTTGGTTTGGCCTACTAGATTGATCTTTCTTGCAATGGGAGAAGTACTTAGCTTTGGGTTCATTCTTGCGGTGTCCTTTCCCAGTGACAGCAGGGGCAGCAAGGCACGTATTGTATTGTTGCCATCGAGGATAACAAGATGGGGTTTATATCATATTGCATGAGTTTATCCCTCTACATCATGTCATCATACTTAAAGCATTACTCTGTTCTTTTGAACTTAAAACTCTAGATGCATGCTGGATAGCGGTCGATGTGTGGAGTAATAGTAGTAGATGCAGAATCGTTTCGGTCTACTTGTCGCGGACGTGATGCCTATATACGTGATCATACCTAGATATTCTCATAACAATGCTCAATTCTAGCAATTGCTCAACAGTAATTTGTTCACCCACCGTAATACTTATGCTATCTTGAGAGAAGCCATTAGTGAAACCTATGGCCCCCGGGTCTATTCTCCATCATATTAATCTTCCAACACTTAGTTATTTCTATTGCCTTTATTTTACTTCATCTTTATCATAAAAATACCAAAAATATTATCTTATCATATCAGATCTCACTCTCGTAAGTGACCGTGAAGGGATTGACAACCCCTTTATCGCGTTGGTTGCGAGGTTCTTATTTGTTTGTGTAGGTGTGAGGGACTCGAGCGTAGCCTCCTACTGGATTGATACCTTGGTTCTCAAAAACTGAGGGAAATACTTACGCTACTTTGCTGCATCACCCTTTCCTCTTCAAGGGAAAACCAACGCAGTGCTCAAGAGGTAGCAAGAAGGATTTCTGGCGCCGTTGCCGGGGAGTCTTCACAAAAGTCAACATACCAAGTACCCATCACAAACTCTTATCCCTCGCATTACATTATTTGCCATTTGCCTCTCGTTTTCCTCTCCCCCACTTCACACTTGCCGTTTTATTCGCCCTCTCTTTCCGTTCGCCTCTTTTTCGCTCGCTTCTTGTTTGCTCGTGTGTTGGATTGCTTGTTTGTCACGATGGCTCAAGATAATACTAAATTGTGTGACTTTGGCAATACCAACAATAATGATTTTCTTAGCACTCCGATTGCTCCTCTTACCGATGCTGAATCTTGTGAAATTAATCCTGCTTTGCTGAATCTTGTCATGAAAGATCAATTCGCCGGCCTTCCTAGTGAAGATGCCACTACCCATCTAAATAGCTTTGTTGATTTGTGTGATATGCAAAAGAAAAAGGATGTGGATAATGATATTGTTAAATTGAAGCTATTCCCTTTTTCGCTTAGAGATCGTGCTAAAGCTTGGTTTTCATCTTTGCCTAAAAATAGTATTGATTCTTGGAATAAGTGCAAAGATGCTTTTATCTCTAAGTATTTTCTTGCCGCTAAAATCATCTCTCTTAGAAACGATATTACGAATTTTAAGCAACTTGATCATGAACATGTTGCACAAGCTTGGGAGAGAATGAAATTAATGATACGTAATTGCCCTACACATGGTTTGAATCTTTGGATGATTATACAAAAAAATTATGCCGGATTGAATTTTGCTTCTAGAAATCTTTTAGATTCGGCTGCGGGAGGCACTTTTATGGAAATCACTTTAGGAGAAGCTACTAAACTCCTACATAATATCATGGTCAATAATTCTCAATGGCACACCGAAAGATCTACTAATAAAAAGGTGCATGCGATAGAAGAAATTAATGTTTTGAGTGGAAAGATGGATGAACTTATGAAATTATTTGCTAATAAGAGTGTTTCTTCTAATCCTAATGATATGCCCTTGTCTACCTTGGTTGAGAATAATAATGAATCTATGAATGTGAATTTTGTTGGTAGGAATAATTTTGGTAACAACGCTTATAGAGGAAACTTTAATCCTAGGCCATATCCTGGTAATTCCTACAACAACTCTTATGGAAATTTTAATAAGATTCCCTATGAATTTGAGACTAGTGTTAAAGAATTTATGAATTCGCAAAAGAATTTCAATGCTTTGCTTGAAGAAAAATTGCTTAAAGTTGAGGAATTGGCTAGGAACGTTGATAGAATTTCTCTTGATGTTGATTCTTTGAAACTTAGATCTATTCCACCTAAGCATGATATCAATGAGTCTCTCAAATCTATGAGAATTTCCATTGATGAGTGCAAAGAAAGAACCGCTAGGATGCGTGCTAAGAAAGATTGCTTTGTGAAAGCGTGTTCTTCTAATTTTTACGAGAATAAAGATGAAGATTTAAAAGTTATTGATGTGACCCCTATTAAATCTTTGTTTTGCAATATGAATCTTGATAATGATGGGACTGGAGATGAGCCACCTTTACCTAGAAGGCGTTCAAAAAATTCAGAGTTTTTAGATCTTGATGCTAAAATTGATAAAAGTGGGATTGAAGAGGTCAAAACTTTAGATATTAATGGACCCAGTATCTTGGATTTCAAGGAATTTAATTATGATAATTGCTCTTTGATAGATTGTATTTCCTTGTTGCAATCCGTGCTAAATTCTCCTCATGCTTATAGTCAAAATAAAGCTTTTACTAAACATATCGTTGATGCTTTAATGCAATCTTATGAAGAAAAACTTGAGTTGGAAGTTCCTATACCTGGAAAACTTTATGATGAGTGGGAACCTACTATTAAAATCAAAATTAAAGATCATGAATGCTATGCTTTGTGTGATTTGGGTGCTAGTGTTTCCACGATTCCAAAAACTTTGTGTGATTTGTTAGGTTTCCGCGAATTTGATGATTGCTCTTTAAACTTACACCTTGCAGATTCCACTATCAAGAAACCTATGGGAAGAATTAATGATGTTCTTATTGTTGCAAATAGGAATTATGTGCCCGTAGATTTTATTGTTCTTGATATAGATTGCAATCCTTCATGTCCTATTATTCTTGGTAGACCTTTCCTTAGAACGATTGGTGCAATCATTGATATGAAGGAAGGGAATATTAGATTCCAATTTCCATTAAGGAAAGGCATGGAACACTTCCCTAGAAAGAAAATTAAATTGCCATATGAATCTATTATGAGAGCCACTTATGGATTGCCTACCAAAGATGGCAATACCTAGATCTATCTTCGCTTTTATGCCTAGCTAGGGGCGTTAAACGATAGCGCTTGTTGGGAGGCAACCCAATTTTATTTTTAGTTTTTTTATTTTTGCTTCTGTTTAGGAATAAATCTTTGATCTAGCCTCTGGTTAGATTTTTTTATGTTTTAATTAGTGTTTGTGCCAAGTTAACCTATAGGAACTTCTTGGATGATAGTTATTTGATCTTGCTGGAAATTCCAGAAACTTTCTGTTCATGAAAACAATTGTTAAAAATCACCAGAACGTGATAAAATACTGATTCCAATTGCAATAGATCAATAAACAAATTATATAGGTCTTCCTATTTTGGTCGAATTTTTGGAGTTCCAGAAGTTTGCGTTAGTTACAGATTACTACAGATTGTTCTGTTTTTGACAGATTCTGTTTTTCGTGTGTTGTTTGCTTATTTTGATGAATCTATGGCTAGTAAAATAGTTTATAAACCATAGAGAAGTTGGAATACAGTAGGTTTAACATCAATATAAATAAATAATGAGTTCAATACAGTACCTTGAAGTGGTGTTTTGTTTTCTTTCGCTAACGGAGCTCATGAGATTTTCTGTTAAGTTTTGTGTTGTGAAGTTTTCAAGTTTTGGGTAAAGATTTGATGGAGTATGGAACAAGGAGTGGCAAGAGCCTAAGCTTGGGGATTCCCATGGCACCCAAGATAATCTAAGGACACCAAAAAGCTAAAGCTTGGGGATGCCCCGGAAGGCATCCCCTCTTTCATCCTCATCCATCGGTAACTTTACTTGGAGCTATATTTTTATTCACCACATGATATGTGTTTTGCTTGGAGCGTCTTGTATAATTTGAGTCTTTGTTTGTTAGTTCGCCACAATCATCCTTGCTGTACACACCCTTTTGAGAGAGACACACACATGATTCGGAAATTTTTAGAATACTCTATGTGCTTCACTTATATCTTTTGAGCTATATAGTTTTTGCTCTAGTGCTTCACTTATATCTTTTAGAGCACGGCGGTGGTCTTGTTTTATAGAAACTATTGTTCTATCATGCTTCACTTATATTATTTTGAGAGTCCTAAAAAACAGCATGGTAATTTGCTTAAATTGAGAAGGTAGTCATAATATGATAGGCATCCAAGATTAGTAAAAACTTTCTTATAAGTGCGTTGAATACTAAGAAAAGTTGGATGCTTGATAATTGTTTTGAGATATGAAGATGGTGATATTAGAGTCATTCTAGTTGAGTGGTTATGAATTTGAGAAATACTTGTGTTAAAGTTTGTGATTCCCGTAGCATGCACGTATGGTGAACCGTTATGTGATGAAGTCGGAGCATGGTTTATTTATTGATTGTCTTCCTTATGTGTGGCGGTCGGGGACGAGCGATGGTCTTTTCCTACCAATCTATCCCCCTAGGAGCATGCGCGTAATACTTTGTTTAGATAACTAATAGATTTTTTCAACAAGTATATGAGTTCTTTATGACTAATGTTGAGTCCATGGATTATACGCACTCTCACCCTTCCATCATTGCTAGCCTCTCTAATACCGCGCACTTTTCGCCGGTATCATAAACCCACCATATACCTTCCTCAAAACAGCCACCATACCTACCTATTATGGCATTGTCATAGCCATTCCGAGATATATTGTCATGCAACTTACCACCGTTCCGTTTGCTATGACACGCTTAATCATTGTCATATTGCTTTGCATGATCATGTAGTTGACATCGTATTTGTGGCAAAGCCATCGTTCATAATTTTTATACATGTCACTCTTGATTCATTGCATATCCCGGTACTCCACCAGAGGCATTCACATAGAGTCATTTTGTTTTAAGTATTGAGTTGTAATTCTTGAGTTGTAAGTAAATAAAAGTGTGATGATCATCATTATTAGAGCATTGTCCCAAGTGAGGAAAGGATGATCGAGACTATGATTCCCCCATAAGTTGGGATGAGACTCCAGACGAAAAATAAAAATAAAAAGAGAAAAGAGGCCATAAAAAAAGAGAAAGGGCCCAAATAAAAAAATGATGAGAGAAAAAGAGAGAAGGGACAATGCTACTATCCTTTTTCCACACTTGTGCTTCAAAGTAGCACCATGATCTTCATGATAGAAAGTCTCCTATGTTGTCATTTTCATATTCTAGTGGGAATTTTACATTATAGAACTTGGATTGTATATTCCAATGATGGGCTTCCTCAAAATGCCCTAGGTCTTCGTGAGCAAGCGAGTTGGATGCACACCCACTTAGTTTCTTTTGTTGAGCTTTCATACACTTATAGCTCTAGTGCATCCATTGCATGGCAATCCCTACTCACTCACATTGATATCTATTAATGGGCATGTCCATAGCCCATTGATACGCCTAGTTGATGTGAGACTATCTTCTCCTTTTTTGTCTTCTCCACAACCACCATTCTATTCCATATATAGTGCTATGTCCATGGCTCACGCTCATGTATTGCGTGAAGATTGAAAAAGTTTGAGAACATCAAAAGTATGAAACAATTGCTTGGCTTGTCATCGGGGTTGTGCATGATTAAATACTTTGTGTTATGAAGATAGAGCATAGCCAGACTATATGATTTTGTAGGGATAACTTTCTTTGGCCATGTTATTTTGAGAAGACATGATTGCTTAGTTAGTATGCTTGAAGTATTATTATTTTTATGTCAATATTAAACTTTTATCTTGAATATTTTGGATCTGAATATTCATACCACAAATAATAGAATTACATTGAAAATTATGCCAAGTAGCATTCCATATCAAAAATTCTATTTTTATCATTTACCTACTCGAGGACGAGCAGGAATTAAGCTTGGGGATGCTTGATACGTCTCCAATGTATCTATAATTTTTGATTGTTCCATAGTATTATATATTCTGTTTTGGATGTTTAATGGGCTTATTTATACACTTTTATATTATTTTTGGGACTAACCTATTAACCGGAGGCCCAACCCAAATTGCTGTTTTTTTGCCTATTTCAGTGTTCCGCAGAAAAAGAATATCAAACGGAGTCCAAACGGAATGAAACCTTCGGGGATGTGATTTTTGGAACAAACGTGATCCAGAGGACTTGGAGTGGACGTCAAGCAACAGACGAGAAGGCCACGAGGTAGGGGGGCGCGCCTACCCCCCCAGGCGTGCCCTCCACCCTCGTGGGCCCCTCGTGGCTCCACCGACCTACTTCTTCCTCCTATATATACCTACGTACCCCAAACCATCAGAGGCATCCATGAAAACCTAATTCCACCGCCGCAACCTTCTATACCCGTGAGATCCCATCTTGGGGCCTTTTCCGGTGTCCTGCCGGAGGGGGCATCGATCACGGAGGGCTTCTACTCAACACCATAGCCTCTCCGATGATGTGTGAGTAGTTTACCTCAGACCTTCGGGTCCATAGTTATTAGCTAGATGGCTTCTTCTCTCCCTTTGGATCTCAATACAAAGTTCTCCTCGATTCTCTTGGAGATCTATTCGATGTAATATTCTTTTGCGGTGTGTTTGTTGAGACCGATGAATTGTGGGTTTATGATCAAGATTATCTATGAAAAATATTTGAATCTTCTCTGAATTCTTTTATGTATGATTGGTTATCTTTGCAAGTCTCTTTGAATTATCAGTTTGGTTTGGCCTACTAGATTGATCTTTCTTGCAATGGGAGAAGTGCTTAGCTTTGGGTTCATTCTTGCGATGTCCTTTCCCAGTGACACTAGGGGCAGCAAGGCACGTATTGTATTGTTGCCATCGAGGATAACAAGATGGGGTTTATATCATATTGCATGAGTTTATCCCTCTACATCATGTCATCTTACTTAAAGCATTACTCTGTTCTTTTGAACTTAATACTCTAGATGCATGCTGGATAGCGGTCGATGTGTGGAGTACTAGTAGTAGATGCAGAATCGTTTCGGTCTACTTGTCACGGACGCGATGCCTATATACATGATCATACCTAGATATTATCATAACTATGCTCAATTCTATCAATTGCTCGACAGTAATTTGTTCACCCACCGTAATACTTATGCTCTTGAGAGAAGCCACTAGTGAAACCTATGGCCCCCGGGTCTATTCTCCATCATATTAATCTTCCAACACTTAGCTGTTTCTATTGCCTTTTATTTTACTTTGCATCTTTATCATAAAAATACCAAAAATATTATCTTATCATATCTATTAGATCTCACTCTCCTAAGTGACCGTGAAGGGATTGACAACCCCTTTATCGCGTTGGTTGCGAGGTTCTTATTTGTTTGTGTAGGTGCGAGGGACTCGACCGTAGCCTCCTACTGGATTGATACCTTGGTTCTCAAAAACTGAGGGAAATACTTACGCTACTTTGCTGCATCACCCTTTCCTCTTCAACGGAAAACCAACGCAGTGCTCAAGAGGTAGCAGACAATGATGTGGTGAAGATTAAATTATTTCCGTTTTCTTTGCGTGATTCTGCAAAAAAATTGGTTATGTTCTTTGCCTCGCAATAGTATTGATTCTTGGAATAAGTGCAAAGATGATTTTATCACTAAGTATTTTCCGCCCGCAAAAAATATTTCCCTTAGAACCTAGATCATGAATTTCAAGCAACTTGAACATGAGCATGTTGCATAATCTTGGGAAAGGATGAAAATGATGCTAAGGAATTGCCGAACTCATGGGTTAAATCTTTGAATGATCATACAAAAATTTTCTGTGGGGTTGAATTTTGTTTCTCGTAATCTTTTAGATTCCGCCGCGGGTGGGACTTTTATGGAAATTACTTTGGGTGAAGCCACCAAATTGCTTGATAATATTATGGCAAATTATTCACAATGGCATACCGAAAGAGCTCCTACTAGTAAAAAAGTTAATTCGGTTGAAGAAATTTCTTCTTTGAGTGAAAAAGTTGATGCTCTTATAAAATTGGTTGATATTAAAAGTGCTCCTATTGATTTTAATGATACGCCTTTGTCTACTTTGATTGAGCAAAATAGTGATGCCATGTGAATTTTATCTCTCGAAATAATTTCAATAACAATGCTTATAGATGTAATTTTAATCATAGGCCTTTTCATAGTAATTCCTCTAATAATTACGGTAATTCCTATGGAAATCAATCTTGTAATAATAATAGGAAAACCTCTGATCTTGAGAATATATTAAAGAATTTATCAAGACGCAAAAAGTTTCCAGCACTTCCATAGAAGAAAAGTTGAGTAAGATTGACGATTTGTCTAGAAGTATTGATAGAATTGCTCATGATGTGGAAAATCTCAAGATGAAATTTTTTGTGCCTAAAGTAGATGAATCAATTAAAGCTCTTTATGTTTCTATGGATGAAAGTAAGAAAACAACTGCTATGATTAGAGCTAAAAGAGATTTTTTAGAAAAAGCGTTTTCTAGTGATTTCTTTCGCAAAAGTGATGATGATCTTAAAATGATTGGTGTTTCTTCTATTGATTCCTTGTTTATTAAAGTTAAGATTGATGAAAAAAGGACTTGAGAAGAGTCAACGTTAGGTAGAAGGCATCCCAATATTTCGGAGGGTGAAAATCTTACTAAGAAAATTGATGAAAGTGGGTTTGAAGAGGTCAAAACTTTAGCTAGTGATGTGCCCACTCTTTTGGATTACAAAGACTTTAATTATGATAGTTTCTCTTTGATTAATTGTATTTCTTTGTTGCAATCCATGATAAATTCACACTACTCTTATGAACAAAATAAAGCTTTTACTAAACATATTGTTGATGCTATGATGAAAGCTCTTGAAGAAAAATTGGAATTAGAAGTTTCAATTCCTAGAAAATTGCATGATGAGTGGGAACCTACTATCAAAGTCAAGATTAAAAATTATGAATGTTTTGCTTTGTGTGACTTGGGTGCTAGTGTTTCTACAATTCTGAAATATTTATGTGATGTGCTTGGTTTTACCGATCTTGAAGATTGTTCTTTAAATTTGCACTTGGCGGATTCTACTATTAAAAAGCCTATGGGAAGAATTAATGGTGTTCTTATTCTTGCAAATAGGAATTATGTGCCCATAGATTTTATTGTTCTCGATATTGATTGCAATCCGTCTTGTCCAATTATTCTTGGTAGACCGTTTTTACGCACTATCGGTGCTGAGATTGATATGAAAGAAGGCAATATTAAATTCCAATTTACTTTGAGGAAGGGTATGGAACACTTTCCTAGAGAAAGAATTAGGCCACCATATGAATCAATAATGAGGGCCTCTTATGGATCTTGAACCAAAGATGACAAAACTTAGATCCTTGCTTTATGCCTAGCTAAGGGCGTAAAACTATAGCGCTTGTTGGGAGGAAACCCAATGAATAAAATTTATTTTTGCTTTTTTATTTTCTGTTCTTGAGTGTTAGCACAATTATGCTACTGTTATGATTGTGTTTTTTGTGTTTTAATTAGTGTTTGTGCCAAGTAAAGCCTTTAGGATCTTCTTGGGTGATAGTTATTTGATCTTGCTGGAAACAGAAACTTTTGCGCTCACGAAAAAAATTCTCATTTTTTACCAGAGCGTGATAAAATACCAATTCCAATTGCAGTAGATCAATATACAAATTGCTCAGGTCTTCCTAATTTTTCAGAATTTTTGGAGTTCTAGAAGTTTTCGAAATAGTCAGATTGCTACAGACTGTTCTGTTTTGACAGATTCTGTTTTCTTTGCGTTGTGTGCTTATTTTCATGGTTCTATGGTTTTCTTTGATGAGTTTTTTCCATAGAAAAGTTGGAATACAGTAGATATAATGCAAAAACAAAATATGAATTGGTTTGGTACAGTACTTATAGTAGTGATTTGCTTTCTTACACTAACGGATCTCACGAAGGTTTTGTTGAGTTTTGTGTGATTGAAGTTTTCAAGTTTTGGGTTATCTTACGATGGATGAAGGAATAAAGGATAGAAGAGCTTAAGCTTGGGGATGCCCCGGCATCCCAAGCTATTATTCAAAGATGAGCAACCAACTAAGCTTGGGGATGCCCCCGAGTGGCATCCCCTCTTTCTTCTAACGACCATCGGTATTTTACGCGAAGCTATATTTTTATTCGTCACATAATATGTGTTTTGCTTGGAGCGTCTTGTATGATATGAGTCTTTGCTTGTTTTATTTTGTGTTTTAAGTCTTGATCCCTTGCTGGACACACCTATTTGAGAGAGCCAAAATTATGTCATGACTTGTTAGAATTGCTCTCTATGCTTCACTTAAATTTTTATGAGCAATGGACTTGTTGTAGTGCTTCACTTATATTTTTTTGAGCACGGTGTGCTTAAGTTTTTGAAGAAATACTCTCTTGCTTCACTTAGATTTATTTGATAGTTAGTAAAATTTTCAAGAAATTCTCTCTTGCTTCACTTAAATTAATTTGAGAGAAAGGAAGAAAAAATATGCTCATGATCTTCACTTATATTTATTGAGCTTATGAAAAGCAACACATGAAAATTAGTCCCAAAGTGATAGATATCCAAGAAGGATATGATAAAAACTTTCATGAAGATCATTGGGCAAAATAAACTTGATTCTTAGTAATAGTTTTGAGATATGATGATGTGATATGTGAGTTATGTTGATGAGTAATTACGCTTTAGTAAGAATATTGGTGTTAAGGTTTGTGATTCCCTATGCAGGTATGAAAGTCAAAAGTCATGCAATGAAATTATATCCTACTTGTGGTGCATTATTCGGTGTTATTTATGCTTAATGCTTTCTTATGAGATTATTCGTTTCTTGGTTGGTCGCTTCTCGATCTTTTGCTAGCCTTCATTTTGCACTAAGTATGATCTCTACCTGTGCATCCAAAATCCCTTAAGCCAGTTTTGCCACGTGAGTCCAATATATCTACCCATATGCGGTATTCTTTTGCCGTTCTAAGCAAATTTGTATGTGCCATCTCTAATTTTCAAAATAAACTTCTCTTTTGTGTGTTTGTTTCGCTCACGGAGCGGTGAGGGGTGGCTAATATTTTCCATGCTAGATGTGTTATTCTCAAGATGAGTGTTTATTCACTTGTCATTGCACGAGAGCAAGGCAAAGGTATTAGGGATGCCCGGTCCTGAAATGAGAAATGAATTTACTTTATGTTGTCAAATAATAAATTCCTTGGAAAGTGTTGGTATGGAGGGCAACCGTGGATACGGCTAGCCATGGAAAGTGAAAGTATAGTTGAAAAAGGAATAAACTTTATTTTCTGTTTGGGAACCGCCTATGATATATCTAGCATGGAAAGTGTTGGGAACTCTAAGTCGTTCTCGTTGGTGGGATGGATACACCTCCCAAAATGTTTTTATCTCTAAGTTTTTTGCTTTGAGCTCTGGCACCTCTACAAATCCCTACTTCCCTCTGTGAAGGGCCTTTCTTCTACTTTATGCAATTTTTATTTTTGAATTTGAGTCTCCATCTTCTCTAATAAAAGCACCAACTAGGAGGCAATATGATCGTACTTAAGTATTGAGTGTAACTGATATTTGAGTGTGTTTCATGAATGGATCAATGGTTGAGCATGATGGGCTAGGGATAACTTATTTTAGCGTTGATATTTTGAAATACATGGTTGCTTGTTGATATGCTTGAGTATTTAAATTATCATGTCAAAACTAAACTATTGCTTTGAACAATATAAAATTCCAAATGTCCATGCTATAAAGAAAAGAAATATGATATGACATGATAGGCAGCATTCGACATCAAAAATTCTGTTTTTATCACTTCCCTACTCGAGGACGAGTAGGAGTTAAGCTTGGGGATGCTGATACATCTCCAATGTATCTATAATTTTTGATTGTTCCATGCTGTTATATTATCAATCTTGGATGTTTTATAATCATTTTATATCATTTTTTGGTACTAAGCTATTGACATAGTGCCAAGTGCCAGTTGATGTTTTTTTCATGTTTTTTACATCACAGAAAATCAATATCAGACGGAGTCCAAATGCCCCGAAACCTTACAGAGAATTTATATGGGCTAGAAGGAACACAACGGGCCCTGGCTGTGCCTGGGGGGTGCCCCGAGGGAGGCACAACCCACCAGGGCGCGCCAGGAGGCCCAGGCGCGCCCTGGTGGGTTGTGCCCACCTCGGGTGCCCCCTGGACCGCCTCTTTGCTCTATAAATAGCCGAATATTTCCAGAACCCTAGGGGAGTCGACGAAACATTCATCCAGCCGCCGCAGAGTCCAGAACCACCAGATCCAATCTAGACACCATCTCGGATGGGGTTCACCACCTCCATTGGTGCCTCTCCGATGATGCGTGAGTAGTTCTTTGTAGACCTTCGGGTCCGTAGTTAGTAGCTAGATGGCTATCTCTCTCTCTCTGAATTCTCAATACAATGGTCTCTTGCAGATCCATATGATGTAACTCTTTTGCGATGTGTTTGTTGGGATCGATGAACTTTGAGTTTACGATCAAATCTATCTTTTTATATCCATGAAAGTATTTGAGTTTCTTTGATCTCTTTTAGGCATGATTTCTTATAGCCTCGTTTTATTCTCCAATATTTGGGTTTTGTTTGGCCAACTTGATCTATTTATCTTGCAATGGGAAGACGTGCTTTGTAGTGGGTTCGATCTTACGGTGCTTGATCCCGGTGACAGAAAGGGAACCGACACGTATGTATCGTTGCTACTAAGGATAAAACGATGGGATCTATCTCTACATAGATAGATCTTGTCTACATCATGTAATCGTTCTTATTGAATTACTCTGTTTTTCCATGAACTTAATACACTAGATGCATGCTGGATAGCGGTCGATGTGTGGAGTAATAGTAGTACATGCAGGCAGGAGTCGGTCTACTAATCTTGGACCTAATGCCTATATAATGATCATTGCCTGGATATCGTCATGAGTATTTGAAGTTCTATCAATTTCCCAACAGTAATTTGTTCACCCACCATTTGCTATTTTTCTCGAGAGAAGCCACTAGTGAAATCTATGGCCCCTGGGTCTCTTTCTCATATATTTGACTTTGTGATCTACTTTTTCCTTGCATTTATTTTCAGATGTACTAAAACAAAAATACCTTGCTGCAATTTTTCCTTGTTTATTTTATTTGGCGTTCGATCTATCAATTTACTACAAATTTATCTCACATCCATTTGCCTATCATGAGGCGCCGTACCCCGGAAGGGATTGACAACCCCTTTAACACTTTGGGTTGTGAGGATTTGTTATCTATGTGCAAGAGCTGTTTACGTTGTGTTGTTTGGTTCTCCTACAGGTTCAATAACCTTGTTTTCTTATCTGAGCGAAATACCTACCGCCGCTGTGCTGCATCATCCCTTCCTCTTTGGGGAAATACCGACGTAGCTTCAAGCGACATCAATGAGTTGATCAAAGAATATAGTTTTATACAGACTTGCGGTGAAGCCTGTATTTACAAGAAAGTGAGTGGGAGCACTACAACCTTTCTGATAAGTATATGTGAATGACATATTGTTGATCGTAAATTATGTAGAATTTTTTGGAAAGCATAAAGGAGTGTTTGAAAGGAGGTTTTCAAAGAAAGACCTCGGTGAAGCTACTTACATATTGGGCACCAAGATCTATCAAGATAGATCAAGACGCTTGATAAGACTTTCGATGAGTACACACCTTGATAAGATTTTGAAGGAGTTCAAAATGGATTAGTCAAAGAAGGAGTTCTTGCCTGAGTTGTAAGGTATGAAGTTGAGTAAGACTCAAAACCCGACCATGACAGAAGATAGAGAGAGAATGAAAGTCCTTCCCTGATAATCCCCAAGTGCAGGGAATCATCGTAGCAATTTCCAAAGGTGGAAGTGATAAGTATGGAGTGTCGAACCCACAAGGAGCCAAAGGTAAGATCAATATTCTCTCAAGTCCTATCTGCCACTGATACGACTCTACGTACACCGAACGTTTGCTTCCAACTAGACACGAAAAATAAAACGACATTGTGGGTATGAAGAGGATAACTTTGCATCATATCGGAGAGCTAAAATATAAAAGTAGGTGTTGTTATGAGGGAGAGGCATAAGCTAACATACTTTCTCATCTTGGATCATATGCACTTATGATTGGAACTCTAGCAAGCATCCGCAACTACTAAAGATCATTAAGGTAAAACCCAACCATAGCATTAAAGCATCAAGTCCCCTTTATCCCATACACCGTGACCCACTTATCCGTGTTTATGCTTCTATCACTCAAGCAACGCAGACAATAAGTAAACCATGGACATATTGCAACACCCTACAGCGGGAATCCCTCACACTTGCGCGACACGGAGGGCACCATAGGACAGTACCAACATAAAACATACAACTCATACCAATCTAGATCATCAATCAACCCAAAGACAAAGGATATCTACTCAAAACATCATAGGATGGCACTCCGGTGATGATGGCCCCCTTCGGCAGGGTGCCAGAGAGGGCCTAGATTGATTTCTCGTGGCTACAGAGGCTTGCGGCGGCGGAACTTCCGATCTAGGTTAATTTCTGGAGGTTTGGGTATCTATAGGAGAGGTTGGCGTCGAGAACAAGTCAGGGGGACCCACGGGTAGTCCACGAGGCACAGGGGCGCGCCCAGGGGGGTGGGCGTGCCCCCACCCTCGTGGGGCCCACAGAACTCCTCTCCGGTAGATTTTTGTTCCAGTATTTTTTTATATTTTCCAGAAAAATTCTCTGTTCATTTTCAGCGCATTCCGAGAACTTTTATTTCTGCACAAAAACAACACCACGGTAGTTTTGCTGAAAACAATGTCAGTCCGGGTTAGTTCTAATCAAATCATACCAAAATCATATAAAACAATAGTAAACATGGCATGAATACTTCATAAATTATCGATACATTGGAGACGTATCAGCATCCCCAAGCTTAATTCCTGCTCGTCCTCGAGTAGGTAAATGATAAAAGAAATAATTTATGAAGTGTGAATGCTAGCAAGTGCACAAGTTTGATCGATGATAATTTCAGTCACCTTTTCTAGCATCATTATATGTCATAATAGTAGCTCATCTCATAAAACTTTTCATGATCAAGTAACAAGCTATTCACATGTTAAAGTATAGATCATAAACATTCTTGAAACTAACAAACTATATTCTCAGTCATCAAACAATTGCAATTCATCTTATTTTCAGGAAGGGTCTATGTCAGAGCTTTGATTTAGCAAACTACACATACCCAACTATCATTTAATCTTTCACAATTGCTAACACTCATGTGATATTTATGGGTTCAAAGTTTTAATCAGACACAGAGAAAGATAGGGGCTTATAGTTTCGCCTCCCAACCTTTTACCTCAAGGGTAATGTCAACAATAATAGTTCATGATAACTACATCCAATTGGATATATATATCAGAATCTTTCAAACACAATGTGCTTGCCAAAGGATAAAATGTAAAAGGAAAGGTGAAGATCACCATGACTCTTGTATAAGGTATAAGACAAGAATAAAAGAGAGGCCCTTCGCAGAGGGAAGCATAGGTTGTCATGTGCTTTTATAGTTGGATGCACAAAATCTTAATGCGAAAGAACGTCACTTTATATTGCCACTTGTGATAGGGACCTTTATTATGCAGTCTGTCGCTTTTATTGCTTCCATAGCACAAGATCGTATAAAGCTTATTTTCTCCACACTAATAGATCATACATATCTAGAGAGCAATTTTTTATTGCATGCAACAATGACTACTTACTTGAAGGATCTTACTCAATCCATAGGTAGATATGGTGGAATCTCATGGCAAAACCGGGTTTAAGGACATTCGGAAGCACAAGTACTATCTCTACTTGGTGCAAAGAATTTGGCTAGCATGAGGGGGAAAGGCAAGCTCAGCATGTTGTATGATCCATGACAATATACTTTATTTCGGATATAAGAAAACATAACCCATTATGTTGTCTTCCTTGTCCAACATCAACCTTTTAGCATGTCATATTTTAATGAGTGCTCACAGTTACAAAAGATGTCCAAGATAGTATATTTATATGTGAAATCTCTCTTCCTTCAATATTCCTTCATGAATTGTTCAAGTGACCAATTCTGTGTTTGCTAACTTTCAATAAGTTTACTACCTATACTTATTATGTGTGAAGTCATTAATCCCCATGGTATAAGCATATGAAACATATATAAATTCAGATTTATGATATTCAATTCATTGAACCATTTACTCATAGGATATACGTGAAGCACGTGAGTAAATGACAAACTACTCCGAAAGATATAAGTGAAGAACACTGAGTAGTCAAATAATTAACTAGCCATGGGAGGATTCTTTTTCATTCAATATTTCAGATCAAATTTATTCAAACAACAAGTAAAATTGAAAATACACTCCAAGCAAAACACATATCATGTGACGAATAAAAATATAGCTCCGAGTAAGGTATACCGATAGTTTGGAAGACGAAACAGGGGATGCCTTCCGGGGCATCCCCAAGCTTAGGAGCTTGAGTCTTCCTTGAATATTACCTTGGGGTGCCTTGGGCATCCCCAAGCTTAGGGTCTTTCCACTCCTTATTCTCCTCATATCGATATCTCACCCAAAGCTTGAAAACTTCAATCACACAAAACTTAACGGAACTTCGTGAGATAGGTTAGTGTGATAAAGAGTAAACCATTCACTTTGGTACTGTCAAAGACAAGGTTCATAATTGTTCTCACACAATGCCTACTGTACCATATCATTTCTACAATTTATATTGAGAAATATAAGCCATAGAAACTAGAAAACAAGCAAACTATGCAATGAAAACAGAATCTGTCAGAAACAGAACAGTCTGTAATGATCTGAACGGCAACCATACTTCTGCTACTCCAAAAATTATGAAATAAATTGGTGGACGTGAGGAATTTTTCTATTAATCTTCTGCAAAAATAATCAACTCAAAATCACTCTTGTGTAAAAAAATGGCGGCTAATCTCGTGAGCGCAAAGTTTCTGTTTTTTACAGCAAGATCACATTAACTTTCACCCAAGTCTTCCCAAAGGTCTTACTTGGCACTTTATTGAAACAAAAGCTATAAAACATGATTAATACAGTAGCTTAATCATGTAAACACAAAAAAACAGTAAGGGTAAATATTGGGTTGTCTCCCAACAAGCGCTTTTCTTTAATGCCTTTTAGCTAGGCATGATGATTTCAAAGATGCTCACATAAAAGATAAGAATTGAAACATAAAGAGAGCATCATGAAGAATATGACTAGCACATTTAAATATAACCCACTTCCTATGCCTAGGGATTTTGTGAGAACATAATTCATAGGGACAAGAATCAACTAGCATAGGAAGGCAAAACAAGTATAACTTCAAAACTTTAAGCACATAGAGAGAAAACTTGATATTATTGCAACTCCTACAAGCATATGTTCCTCCTTCATAATAATTTTCAGTAGCATCATGAACGAGTTCAACAATATAACCATCACATAAAGAATAATTTTCATGATCTACAAGCATAGAAATTTTCTACTTTCCACATAAGCAAAATTCTTCTCATTCGGAATAGTGGGATCACTAATTCCTAAAGTTGACACTCTTCCAAACCCGCTTTAGATGATAGTATTATTCATACTCCAAAAGATATAAGTGAAGTTCATGGATAATTCTAAAATTAATATAGACTAACCAATATCCAATCTCAAAATATATAAGTGAAGCACACGAAGCATTCTATAAAACCATACTCAAATGATTTAAGTGAAGCACAAAGAGCAATTCTATAAGATCATACTTAGCAGATATAAGTGAAGCACATGAAGTATTCTATAAATCAATGAAGGGCTATCTCATACTAGCATGGTTCTTAAAGGAAAAACAAAAACACAGAGGACACAAATCATGTGAACAACACAAAAACCGAGGTATACCGATAATTGTTGAAGAAGAAAGATGGGATGCCAACCGGGGCATCCCAAAGCTTAGATGCTTGAGTATCCTTGAAATACTTACTTGGGGTGCCTTGGGAATCCCCAAGCTTGAACTCTTGCCTCTCTTTATTCTTCTCATATTGATATCTCCTCGATCTTCGAACACTTCATCAAAAAAACTTTAACAAAAACTTTGTGAGATCCGTTAGTGTAATAAAGCAAACTACCACTTTAAGGTACTGTAATGAACTCATTATTTATTTATATTGGGGTTAAACCTACTTTATTCCAACTTATCTATGGTCCATACCCCCCGATACTAGCCATAGATTCATCAAAATAAGCAAACAACACGCGAAAAACAGAATCTGTCAAAAACAGGACAGTCTGTAGTAATCTGGAAGTTTAGTAAACTTCTGTAACTCCAACAATTATGAAATAAATTTGACAATTTGAAAAATTTGTACATAAGTAGTGTGCAAAAAGTTTCAGACCCATTTGACCTTCCAGTAAAAAACGTAAAATCACGCGCTACAGCCAAAGTTTCTGTTTTTGTTCTGCACATAGTAAACAAGCAATCTAATCATCCTAAAACCAAAGCTTGGCACATTATTTTTATAATACAATGGATATACAAGAGGGGATAATTATTTACAGAGAAACTTCCATGAAAAATTCTACATTGTTTCCGTGAGCATGAACACAAGTGCTCAAGGTCGACCCTCACTTCTTCAATGCATAACTTTCCAATCACTTCTCTTTTTTGAAAAACTTTTTAGGCAAGATAGGCAAGTAATTTTTTTGTATTTTCATTCTTTAATTTTTTTGTATGTTTCACCCACAACTAAACATAAACAAAAAGGAAAAATAAAATCTACTTAGTGAAGAAAGCAAACAAGCACACACGAGAATATCAACCCCACGCTATTTCTCCCCGGCAATGGCGCTAGAAAAGAGCTTGATAATCCCCAAGTGCAGGGAATCATCATAGCAATTTCCAAAGGTTGAAGTGATAAGTATGGAGTGTCAAACCCACAAGGAGCTAAAGGTAAGATCAATATTCTCTCAAGTCCTATCTGCCACTGATACGACTCTACGTACACCGAACGTTTGCTTCCAACTAGATACGAAAAATAAAACGACGTTGTGGGTATGAAGAGGATAACTTTGCATGATATCGGAGAGCTAAAATATAAAAGTAGGTGCTGTTATCATAAATTTAGAATACATTACTAAATATTATAAATAGCGAGTGTGGAATAATGATGGGTCGGTGTGCGGACTTGTCCTAGGCAATTGGTAACAAGATCGGTAATCACAGTTGCAATTTCATATGAGGGAGAGGCATAAGCTAACATACTTCCTCATCTTGTATCATATGCACTTATGATTGGAACTCTAGCAAGTATCCGCAACTACTAAAGATCATTAAGGTACCCAACCATAGCATTAAAGCATCAAGTCCCCTTTATCCCATACGCCGCGACCCACTTATCCGTGTTTATGCTTCTGTCACTCAAGCAACGCAGAAATAAGTAAACCATGGACATATTGCAACACCCTACAGCGGGAATCCCTCACGCTTGCACGACACGGAGGGCACCATAAGACAGCACCAAAATAAAACATACAACTCATACCAATCTAGATCATCAATCAACCCAAAGACAAAGGATATCTACTCAAAACATCATAGGATGGCAGCACATCATTGGATCATAATACGTGGCATAAAGCACCATGTTCAAGTAGGGATTACAGCAGGGTGCGGGAGAGTGGACCGCGTAAAATAGATGAGGATGGTGATGATGATGGTGATGTTGATGAAGACGATCACCGCGGCGATGATTCCCCTCCCGATGGCACTCCGGCACCACCGAGAGAGAGGAGGAGAGGTTCTCCCCCTTGTGCTTCCTCGTCCATGGCCTCCCCCTAGATGGGGAGAGGTTCTCCCTCTGGTCCTTGGCCTTCATGGCGATGATGGCCCCTCCGGGATCCTCCTCCATGGCCTCCGGTGATGATGGCCCCCTCCGGCAGGGTGCCGGAGAGGGCCTAGATTGATTTCTCGTGGCTACAGAGGCTTGCGATGGCGGAACTTCCGATCTAGGTTAATTTCTGGAGGTTTGGGTATTTATAGGAGAGGTTGGCTTCGAGAACAAGTCAGGGGGACCCACGGGTAGTCCACGAGGCACAGGGGCACGCCCAGGGGGGTGGGCGCGCCCCCCACCCTTGTGGGGCCCACGGGACTCCCCGCCGGTAGATTTTTGTTCCAGTATTTTTTATATTTTCCAGAAAAATTCTCCGTTGATTTTCAGCGCATTACGAGAACTTTTATTTCTGCACAAAAACAACACCACTGTAGTTCTGCTGAAAACAGCGTCAGTCCGGGTTAGTTCTAATCAAATCATACCAAAATCATATAAAACAATAGTAAACATGGCATGAATACTTCATAAATTATCGATACGTTGGAGACGTATCATTCCCTATGCCTCAGCCATAGGTTCTATAAAGTATGCCATGTTGTATACCAGACCTATTGTGTACCTTGCCATGAGTTTGGCAAAGGGGTACAATAGTGATCCAGGAGTAGATCGGTCAAAATTATCCTTAAAGGACTAAGGAAATATTTCTCGGTTATGGAGGTGATAAAGAGTTCATCGTAAAGAGTTATGTCGATGCAAGCTTTAACACCGATCTGGATGACTCCGAGTCTCAATCTGGATACATATTTAAAGTGAGAGCAATTAGCTAGAGTAGCTCCATGCAGAGCATTGTAGTCATAGAAATTTGCAAAATACATACGGATCTAAATGTGGCAAACCCATTGACTAAACTTCTCTCACAAGCAAAACATGATCACACCTTAGTACTCTTTGGGTGTTAATCACATGGCAATGTGAACTAGATTATTGACTCTAGTAAACCCTTTGGGTGTTGGTCACATGGCGATGTGAACTATGGGTGTTAATCACATGGTGATGTGAACTATGGGTGATAAAATCACATGGCGATGTGAACTAGATTATTGACTATAGTGCAAGTGGGAGACTGAAGGAAATATGCCCTAGAGGCAATAATAAAGTTGTTATTTTATATTTCCTTATATTATGATAAATTTTTATTATTCATGCTAGAATTGTATTAACCGGAAACTTGATACATGTGTGGATACATAGACAAAACACCTTGTCCCTAGTAAGCCTCTACTAGACTAGCTCGCTAATCAAAGATGGTTAAGTTTCCTAACCATAGACATGTGTTGTCATTTGATGAACGGGATCACATCATTAGGAGAATGATGTGATGGACAAGACACATCCGTTAGCTTAGCATAATGATCGTTCAGTTTTATTGCTATAGCTTTCTTCATGTCATATACATATTCCTTTGACTATGAGATTATGCAACTCCCGGATACCGGAGGAATGCCATGTGTGCTATCAAACGTCACAACGTAACTGGGTGATTATAAAGATGCTCTACAGGTATCTTCGAAGGTGTTTGTTGGGTTGGCATAGATCGAGATTAGGATTTGTCACTCCGAGTATCAGAGAGGTATCTCTGGGCCCTCTCGGTAATGCACATCATAATAAGCCTTGCAAGCAATGTGACTAATGAGTTAGTTGCGGGATGATGCATTACGGAACAAGTAAAGAGACTTGCCAGTAATGAGATTGAACTAGGTATGAAGATACCGACGATCGAATCTCGGGCAAGTAACATACCGATGACAAAGGGAATAACGTATGTTGTCATTACAGTACGCCCGATAAAGATCTTCGTAGAATATGTGGGAACCTGATGACCCACAAGTATAGGGGATCTATCGTAGTCCTTTTGATAAGTAAGAGTGTCGAACCCAACGAGGAGCAGAAGTAAATGACAAGCGGTTTTCAGTCAGGTATTCTCTGCAAGCACTGAAATTATCGGTAACAGATAGTTTTGTGATAAGGTAATTTGTAACAGGTACCAAGTAACAAAAGTAAACAAGGTGCAGCAAGGTGGCCAATTCCTTTTTGTAGCAAAGGACAAGCCTGGACAAACTCTTATATGAAGGAAAGCGCTCCCGAGGACACATGGGAATTATCGTCAAGCTAGTTTTCATCACGCTCATATGATTCGCGTTCGTTACTTTGATAATTTGATATGTGGGTGGGCCGGTGCTTGGGTACTGCCCTTCCTTGGACAAGCATCCCACTTAGATTAACCCCTATTGCAAGCATCCGCAAATACAAAAGAAGTATTAAGGTAAACCTAACCATAGCATGAAACATATGGATCCAAATCAGCCCCTTACGAAGCAACGCATAAACTAGGGTTTAAGCTTTTGTCACTCTAGCAACCCATCAGCTACTTATTACTTCCCAATGCCTTCCTCTAGGCCCAAATAATGGTGAAGTGTCATGTAGTCGACGTTCACATAACACCACTAGAGGAAAGACAACATACATCTCATCAAAATATCGAACGAATACCAAATTCACATGACTACTTATAGCAAGACTTCTCCCATGTCCTCAGGAACGAACGTAACTACTCACAAATCATATTCATGTTCATAATCAGAGGGGTATTAATATGCATAAAGGATCTAAACATATGATCTTCCACCAAATAAACCAACTAGCATCAACTACAAGGAGTAATCAACACTACTAGCAACCCACAGGTACCAATCTGAGGTTTTGAGACAAAGATTGGATACAAGAGATGAACTAGGGTTTGAGAGGAGATGGTACTGGTGAAGATGTTGATGGAGATTGACCCCCTCCCAATGAGAGGATCAATGGTGATGACGATGGTGACAATTTCCCCCTCCCGGAGGGATGTTTCCCCGACAGAACATGTCCGCCGGAGCCCTAGATTGGTTTCGCCAGGTTCCGCCTCGTGGCGGCGGTGTTTCGTCCCGAAAGCTTCGTCCTTATTTTTCCTCAGACGAAAGACTTCATATAGCAGAAGATTGGCACCGGAGGCCTGCCAGGGGGGCCATGAGACACGGGCGCGCCCCAGGGGGGTAGGGCGCGCCTCCCACCCTCGTGGCCAGGGTGTGGCCCCTCTGGTTGATTCTTTCTCCAGTATTTTTATATATTCCAAAACGTGCCTCCGTGAAGTTTCAGGACTTTTGGAGTTGTGCAGAATAGGTCTCTAATATTTGCTCCTTTTCCAGCCCAGAATTCCAGCTGCCGGCATTCTCCCTCTTCATGTAAACCTTGTAAAATAAGAGAGAATAGGCATAAGTATTGCGACATAATGTGTAATTACAGCCCATAATGCAATAAATATCGATATAAAAGCATGATGCAAAATGGACGTATCAACTCCCCCAAGCTTAGACCTCACTTGTCCCCAAGCGGAAGACGATAACGAAAAATATGTCCACATGTTTAGAGCTAGAGGTGTCGATAAAATAAAATACGGACATGAGGGCATCATGATCATTCTTATAGCAGCAACATATATATTGTCATATGATTTCTTATGCTAAAGTAATAATCTATTCACAATGTAAAGTATGAATCAGAAACTTCATTGAGAACTAACAAACTATGATCTCGGTCATTGAAGCAATTGCAATTTATCATAACATCGGAAAGAGTCAATATAAGAGCTTTTCAGCAAGTCCACATACTCAACTATCATTTAGTCTTTCACAATTGCTAACACTCACGCAATACTTATGGTTATGGAGTTTTAAACGGACACAGAGAAAGATATGGGCTTATAGTGTTGCCTCCCAACCTTTTACCTCAAGGGTAATGTCAACTATAATAGTTCATGCTAACTTACATCCAATTGGATATATATATTAGGATCTTTCCAACACAATGTGCTTGCCAAAGGATAAAATAAAAAAAAGGAAAGGTGAAGATCACCATGACTCTTGCATAAGGTATAAGACAAAAGTAAAAGATTGGCCCTTCGCAGAGGGAAGCAGATGTTGTCATGTGTTTTTGTGGTTGGATGCACAAAATCTTAATGCGAAAGAACGTCACTTTATATTGCCACTTGTGATATGGACCTTTATTATGCAGTCCGTCGCTTTTATTGCTTCCATATCACAAGATCGTATAAAGCTTATTTTCTCCACACTAATAAATCATACATATCTAGAGAGCAATTTTTATTGCATGCAACAATGACAACTTACTTGAAGGATCTTACTCAATCCATAGGTAGGTATGGTGGACACTCATGGCAAAACTGGGTTTAAGGATATTTGGAAGCACAAGTAGTATCTCTACTTGGTGCAAAGGATTTGGATAGCATGAGGGGGAAAGGCAAGCTCAACATGTTGGATGATCCATGACAATATACTTTATTTCGGATATAAGAAAACATAACCCATTACGTTGTCTTCCTTGTCCAACATCAACTTTTTAGCATGTCATATTTTAATGAGTGCTCACAATCATAAAAGATGTCCAAGATAGTATATTTATATGTGAAAACCTCTCTTTCTTTATTACTTCCTATTAATTGCAACGATGACCAAAACTATGTTTGTCAACTCTCAACAACTTTTATTCATCATACTCTTTTATATGTGAAGTCATTACTCTTCATAAGATCAATATGATCTCTTTAATTATTTTTATTATTTCTTTTTCTAATATTCCCTCAAGATCATAGCAAGATAACCAAGCCCTTGACTCAAAACTATCTTTATTATATATATATATATAGCTCACGGACTCGATTACATAGAAGGATCATAAAGCAAAACTCAAGACTAGATCATACTAAAACTTTATTCTACTAGATCAAGATATTACCAAAAGGATCAAACTAAGAAAAACGGTAAAGATAGGAGTGTGATGGTGATACGATATCGGGGCACCTCCCCCAAGCTTGGCAGTTGCCAAGGGGAGTGCCCATACCCATTTGATTATTTCTCTTTCTTAGGAGGTGGTGATGTGATATTCTTGGCGATGTTGCCCCTCAAGATACGATTGTCTTCCTCGAGCTTATTGACTTGCTGCTTGAGGTCCATTATTTCCTTACGGAGCTTGCCCGTGATGTCTAAACCTCCTTTCACCCATGGATGTTGCATAGCTGCGGGAGAACAAGTAACACTCTTTTTCATATTGTCATAAGAAAGAAATCTAACATTGGAAGGGATGACCGAATTTGGAATAGCTGAGCTCTGTAGTTCCCCCATCGTGAATCCGGTTCGAAAACGAGAAGTAACTTCTTGATCCTCTTCCATGGCATCTATCCTTTTCAAGTCGGCCTCCATCTCTTCCTCCGTTGATGGCCCAAAGTGGTCAGCATCACTGTTTTCTCCTGGTCCCGGTGTAGGATGAGACACCCGGCTCTCCCCGACTGACTCTTGGGAAGACATCTTGCTCTAATCTGCGGCAGAAACAACTCGAAACAAAAACAAAGGATATTTGAGTGATACGAGGGTCAAAACCTTCGGGAGATTATATAATGAATTTTTACCGACCAAAAGAAGTAACGTGCAAGAAAACGGAGTCCGGAGGGCACATGAGGTGCCCACGAGGCAGGGGGCGCACCCAGGGGGTAGGGCGCGCCGTCCACCCTCGTGGATGCCTCGTGTCCTCTTCGGACTACTTCTTAATTTCCTATTTTCTTAAATATTCCAAAACAGAGAAAAATTGCTGTTGGAACTGTTTTGGAGTCGGTTCACTTACCGTACCACATACCTATTCCTTTTCGAAGTCTGAAACGTTCTGGAAAGTTTCCCTTATGTATTCCTCCGGGGTTACGGTTTCAATAACATTAGTTTCAACATTTATGGGATTACCTGAGATATAATGTTTGATTCTTTGACAATTCACCATCTTCGGATTTATGCCTTCGAAGTTGTTGATTTTTATGGCACCGGAACGATAGACCTCCTCGATAACGTAAGGACCTTCCCATTTAGAGAGAAGTTTTCCTGCAAAAAATCTTAAACGAGAGTTGAATAGCAACACATAATCACCTACATTAAACTCACGCTTTTGTATCCTTTTGTCATGCCATCTTTTAACTTTTTCTTTAAACAGTTTGGCATTCTCATAAGCTTGGGTTCTCCATTCATCAAGCGAGCTAATGTCAAATAGCCTCTTCTCACCGGCAAGTTTGAAATCATAATTGACCTCTTTAATGGCCCAATATGCCATATGTTCTAGTTTGATAGGTAAGTGACATGCTTTTCCATAAACCATTTTATACGGAGACATACCCATAGGATTTTTATATGCAGTTCTATAGGCCCATAATGCATCATCAAGTTTTTTGGACCAATTCTTTCTAGATCTATTAATAGTCTTTTGCAAAATTAATTTAAGCTCTCTATTACTCAATTCTACTTGACCACTAGATTGTGGGTGGTAAGGAGATGCAATTCTATGATTAACGTCGTACTTAGCAAGCATTTTACGAAAAGCACCATGAATAAAATGTGAACCACCATCAGTCATTAAATATCTAGGGACTCCAAACCTCGGAAAAATAACTTCTTTAAGCATCTTAATAGAGGTGTTATGATCAGCACTACTAGTTGGAATAGCTTCTACCCACTTAGTAACGTAATCAACAGCAACTAAAATATGTGTATAGCCATTAGAGGAAGGAAACAATCCCATATAATCAAAGCCCCAAACATCAAATGGTTCAATAACAAGTGAATAGTTCATAGGCATTTCTTGACGTCTACTAATATTACCTATTCTTTGACATTCATCACAAGACAAGACAAACTTACGGGCATCTTTGAAGAGAGTAGGCGAATAAAACCGGATTGCAATACCTTATGTGCAGTTCTATCTCCAGCGTGGTGTCGTCCATAAGCCTCGGAGTGACACTTGCGTAGGGTCTATTCCTGTTCATGCTTGGGTACACAACGTCTAATAACACCATCTACTCCTTCTTTATAAAGGTGTGGGTCATCCCAGAAGTAATGTCTTAAAGCATAGAAAAACTTTTTATATTGCTGGTATGTGAAACTAGGTGGTATAAATTTAGCAACAATGTAATTAGCATAATCAGCATACCATGGAGCAGTACCAGAAGCATTTATGACAGCTAATTGTTCATTAGGAAAGCTATCATCAATAGGTAGTGGGTCATCAAGAACATTCTCTAACCTAGATAAGTTGTCTGCAACGGGGTTCTCAGCTCCCTTTCTATCAATAATATGCAAATCAAATTCTTGTAGCAAGAGACCCATCTAATAAGTCTAGGTTTAGCATCTTTCTTTTCCATAAGATATTTAATAGCAGCATGATCGGTGTGAACAGTTACTTTAGAATCAACAATATAAGGTCTGACTTATCACAAGCAAATACAACTGCTAAAAATTCCTTTTCAGTAGTAGCATAATTTCTCTGGGCACTGTCTAGAGTTTTACTAGCATATTGAATAACATTTAATTTCTTATCAACTCTTTGTCCTAGAACAACACCTACAGCATAATCACTAGCATCACACATAATTTCAAAGGGTAAATTCCAATCAGGTGGCTGAACAATAGGTGCAGAAATTAAAGCTTTCTTAAATATTTCAAATGCTTCTACACAATCATCATCAAAGACAAAAGGAACATCTTTTGTAAGAGATTAGTCAGAGGCCTAGAAATTTTTGAGCAGTCTTTAATGAACCTCCTATAAAAACCGGCATGACCAAGGAAAATTCTTATACCTTTAATGTCCTTAGGACATGGCATCTTTTCAATAGCATCAACTTTAGCTTTATCAACGTCAATACCTCTTTCAGAAATTTTATGCCCCAAGACAATACCTTCATTAACCATAAAGTGGCACTTCTCCCAATTCAAGACAAGATTAGTTTCTTCACATCTCTGCAAAACTCGATCAAGGTTGCTTAAGCAATCATCAAAAGAAGTTCCATAAACGGAGAAATCATCCATGAAAACCTCAACAATCTTTTCACAAAAGTCAGATAATATAGCCATCATGCATCTTTGAAAGGTAGCAGGTGCATTGCATAAACCAAAAGGCATATGTCTATAAGCAAAGGTACCGAAAGGGCAAGTAAAAGTGGTCTTTTCTTGATCCTCTTTAGACACAGGTATTTGAGAGAAACCAGAGTAACCATCTAGAAAGCAAAATTGTGTATGTTTGGATAATCTTTCTAGCATTTGATCAATAAAAGGTAAAGGGTAATGATCCTTTTTAGTAGCTTTATTTAGTTTGCGGAAATCAATTACCATTCTATAGCCTGTAACAATTCCTTGTGGGATCAATTCATCTTTATCATTAGGAACAACAGTAATGCCTCCCTTCTTAGGGACACAATGGACAAGACTTACCCACTGACTGTCAGCAACGGGATAAATTATACCTGCCTCCAGAAGCTTTAGTATTTCTCTTCTTACCACTTCTTTCATCTTAGGATTTAACCGTCGTTGGTGATCAACAACCGGTTTAGCGTCTTTCTCCAATTTTATTTTGTGTTGGCATAAAGTGGGACTAATGCCCTTAAGATCACCAAGAGTATATCCAATAGCAGCACGGTGCTTCTTCAGAGTTTTCAATAATTTCTCTTCTTCTTGCTCTGAAAGGTTAGCACTAATAATAACAGGATATATCTTCTTTTCATCAAGATAAGCATATTTAAGAGTATCAGGTAATGGTTTAAGCTCAAACACGGGATCACCCTTGGGTGGAGGAGGATCCCCTAGGATTTCAACAAGCAAGTTGTGTTTCAAAATAGGTCCCTGTTTAAAGAATACTTCATCTATTTCCCTTCTTTCATTTATAAACATATCATTTTCATGGTCTAGTAAATATTGCTCTAAAGGATCATTAGGAGGCACGGCAATAGGAAGCAAGACCAATAATTTCATTTTTACTAGGCAATTCTTTATCATGGGGTTGTCTACGAAATTTAGCAAAATTAAACTCATGAGACATATCCCCTAAACCAACAGAAACAACATCCTTTTCGCAGTCTATCCTAGCATTAACAGTATTCAAGAAGGGTCTGCCAAATATAATGGGACAGAAGTCATCTTGTGGGGAACCAAGAACAAGAAAATCAGTAGGATATTTCACTTTCCCACACAAGACTTCAACATCTCTGACAATCCCAATTGGTGAAATAGTATCTCTATTGGCAAGCTTAATTGTAACATCAATTTCTTCTATCTCAGCAGGTTCAATATCGTGCATAATTTCTTCGTATAAGGAATAAGGTATTGCACTGACACTAGCACCCATATCACATAAACCATGATAACAATGATCTCCTATTTTAACAGAAACAACAGGCATGCCAACAACAGGTCTATGTTTACCCTTAGTATCGGGTCTAGCAATTCTAGCAGCTTCATCATAGAAGTAAATAACACGCCCATCAATATTATCGGCCAAGAGATCTTTAACCATAGCAATACTAGGTTCAACTTTAATTTGCTCAGGGGGTGTAGGTGTTCTAGTGTTACTCTTACGAACCACTGTTGAAGCTTTAGCATGATCCTTTATTCTAATAGGGAAAGGTGGTTTCTCAATATAAGCGGTAGGAACAATAGGATCAACATTATAAGTGATATTTTTTCTTCAACTTTAATAGGTTCAACTACTTTTACTTCAATGGGAGGATGATATTTAAACCACTTCTCCTTAGGGAGATCAACATGAGTAGCAAAGGATTCACATAAAGAAGCTACTATCTCAGAGTCAAGTCCATATTTAGTGCTAAATTCACGGAAAACATCTGTATCCATAAAAGATTTAACACAATCAAACTTAGGTGTTATACCTGACTCCTTACCTTCGTCGAGATCCCAATCTTCAGAGTTGCGTTTAATTCTTTCCAATAAATCCCATTTGAATTCAATAGTCTTCATCATAAAAGAACCAGTACAAGAAGTATCGAGCATGGAGCGATTATTGAGAGAAAGCCGAGCATAAATTTTTTGAATAATAATTTCTCTTGAGCCTCCCCCAAGCTTGAGCGATGCTTTCTCCTTCGCGAGGCCAAAAATTATATATATAATTACGATCACGATGAACAAGATGCATAGGATAAATCTTCTGATGAAGTTCCAATTTCAATCGGTTGTAGTTCCATGATCCCATATCATCACATAGCCTAAACCATGTCAATGCCTTTCACTTCAAAGATAAAGGGAAGACCTTCTTCTTGATAACATCCTCGTGCATACCTGCAAGCTTAAATAATCCACAAACTTCATCTACATAGATTAGGTGCAAATCGGGATGCAATGTTCCATCTCCTGTAAAAGGATTAGCTAGCAGTTTCTCTATCATACCCGAAGGAATTTCAAAGTAAACATTTTCAGTACGTTCAGTAGGTTGAGGAGAAACTCTTTGCTCTACTGGACAGGGTGAAGATACCCCGAACAAGCCCCTCAAAGGATTATGTTCCATAGTAACAAGTGACAGTAAATTTCAGCACACTATATAAATTTTTCCTTACCAATTTCCACTTACCAAAGGCGCTTCACTCCCCGGCAACGGCGCGAGAAAAGAGTCTTGATGACCCACAAGTATAGGGGATCTATCATAGTCCTTTCGATAAGTAAGAGTGTCGAACCCAACAAGGAGCAGAAGGAAATGACAAGCGGTTTTCAGTAAGGTATTCTCTGCAAGCACTGAAATTATCGGTAACAGATAGTTTTTTGATAAGGTAATTTGTAACGGGTAACAAGTAACAAAAGTAAACAAGGTGCAACAAGGTGGCCCAATCCTTTTTGTAGCAAAGGACAAGCCTGGACAAACTCTTAAATGAAGGAAAGCGCTCCCGAGGACACATGGGAATTATCGTCAAGCTAGTTTTCATCACGCTCATATGATTCGCGTTCGTTACTCTGATAATTTGATATGTGGGTGGACCGGTGCTTGGGTACTGCCCTTCCTTGGACAAGCATCCCACTTATGATTAACCCCTATTGCAAGCATCCGCAACTACAAAAGAAGTATTAAGGTAAACCTAACCATAGCATGAAACATATGGATCCAAATCAGCCCCTTACGAAGCAACACATAAACTAGGGTTTAAGCTTCTGTCACTCTAGCAACCCATCATCCACTTATTACTTCCCAATGCCTTCCTCTAGGCCCAAATAATGGTGAAGTGTCATGTAGTCGACGTTCACATAACACCACTAGAGGAAAGACAACATACATCTCATCAAAATATCGAACGAATACCAAATTCACATGACTACTAATAGCAAGACTTCTCCCATGTCCTCAGGAACAAACGTAACTACTCACAAATCATATTCATGTTCAAAATCAGAGGGGTATTAATATGCATAAAGGATCTGAACATATGATCTTCCACCAAATAAACCAACTAGCATCAACCACAAGGAGTAATCAACACTACTAGCAACCCACAGGTACCAATCTGAGGTTTTGAGACAAAGATTGGATACAAGAGATGAACTAGGGTTTGAGAGGAGATGGTGCTGGTGAAGATGTTGATGGAGATTGACCCCCTCCCGATGAGAGGATCGATGGTGATGACGATGGTGACGATTTCCCCCTCCCGGAGGGATGTTTCCCCGGCAGAACAGCTCCGCCGGAGCCCTAGATTGGTTTCGCCACGTTCCGCCTCGTGGCGGCGGTGTTTCGTCCCGAAAGCTTCCTCCTTATTTTTCCTCGGACGAAAGACTTCATATAGCAGAAGATGGGCACCGGAGGCCTGCCAGGGGGGCCATGAGACAGGGGGCGCGCCCAGGGGGGTAGGACGCGCCCCCCACCCTCGTGGCCAGGGCGTGGGTCCCCTCTGGTTGATTCTTTCTCTAGTATTTTATATATATTCCAAAACGTGCCTCTGTGAAGTTTCAGGACTTTGGAGTTGTGCAGAATAGGTCTCTAATATTTGCTCCTTTTCCAGCCCAGGATTCCTGCTGTCGGCATTCTCCCTCTTCATGTAAACCTTGTAAAATAAGAGAGAATAGGCATAAGTATTGTGACATAATGGTGTAATAATAGCCCATAATGCAATAAATATCGATATAAAAGCATGATGCAAAATGGACGTATTAGAACCAATATGGGCATCCAGGTTCCGCTGTTGGTTATTGACCGGAGAAGTGTCTCGGTCATGTATACATAGTTCTCGAACCCGTAGAGTCCGCGTGCTTAACGTTTCGATGACGATTTTGTATTATATGAGATATGTGATTTGGTGACCGAATGTTGTTCGGAGTCCCGTATGAGATCACGGACATGACGAGGAGTCTCGAAATGGTCAAGAGGTAAATATTCATATATAGGATGATAGTATTCGGACACCAGAAGTGTTCTGGGGGTACCGGGTACGTATCGGGTCACCGGAAGGGGTTTCGGGCACCCCTCGGCAAAGATATGGGCATATTGGGCCAAGGGTGGGACATACCAGCCCCTAAGGGGCTGGTGCGCCCCCATATGGGCCGGCCTAAGTGGAGAAAGGAAAAGGGGAGGAGGAAAGGAAATAGAGGAAATAGGATTCCCCCTTCCTTTCCCCTCTCCCCTCTTTCCTTCCCCCCTCCGGAGATAAAGAAAGGGGGAGGCCGAATTGGAGGAGGCCCCCAAGTAGGATTCCTCCTACTTGGGGCGCCCCATGGCTGTCCTCCTCCCCCTCCCACCTATATATATGTGGGGATGGGGCGCCTAGAACAAACAACAAACACTGTTAGCTGTGTGCGGCGCCCTCCTCCACAGTTTACGGCTCCAGTCATATTCACGCAGTGCTTAGGCGAAGCCCTGCGCAGATCACTTTACCATCACCGTCACCACGCCGTCGTGCTGACGGAACTCTCCCTCAACACTTTGCTGGATCAAGAGTTCGAGGGACATCATCGAGCTGAACGTGTGTAGAACTCGGAGGTGTCGTGCGTTCGGTGCTTGATCGGTCGGAACGAGAAGAAGTTCGACTACATCAACCGCATTGTCAAACGCTTCCGCTTTCGGTCTACGAGGGTACGTGGACACTCTCCCCCTCTCGTTGCTATGTATCTCCTAGATAGATCTTGCGTGAGCGTAGGAATTTTTTTGAAATTGCATTCTACGTTTGCCAACAGTTTTCCCTTCTCCATCTTGTTGTAAATTGAGTTTTCCCTATGAGATATCGTTTTATCAGATTGAATACTTTTATGAATTTGAGAGCACTTGATATATGTCTTGCATATGAATACCCGTGGTGACAATGGGGTATTATTTTGATTCACTTGATATATGTTTTGGCACTCAACTCACGGATTCCCGAGGTGACATTGGGGTAATCGATGCATAGGGGTTGATACATGTTCTTGTCTTTGTTTCTCCGTTAGAAATCTTGGGGCACTCTTTGAAGTTCTTTGTGTTGGATGAGTATTATGAATCTGATATTATTTGGTGTTATTTTAGTACGAACTCTTGGATAGATCAATCGGAAAGAATAGCTTCGAGGTGGTTTCGTACCCTACAATCAATTTCTTCTTATGTTCTCCGCTAGATAGGAACTTTGGAGTGATTCTTCATTGCACGTTGAGGGATGGTTATATGATCCAATTATATTAGCATTGTTGAGAGATTGCACTAGTGAAAGTACGGACCCTAGGCCTCATTTTCAAGCACGGTCCGAACACATACGTGAGGTTAGAGGGTTGGCCTGCATCCAACTACTAGATCAATGGGGTCACTGCCCTTAGTAATTAAGTATGTTTCTTACTACCTCCACCTCAAATATAAGAGGTGTTTTCAGTTTAATTTGAATTGCAAAAACATCTTATATTTTAGGACGGAGGTAGTAGATTTGAAGATAGACACAACTGGTATTTCGGTAGAGGAGATAGATTAATCTCCACCGTGATTTGCATCCGATTTTTTAAAGTAGTGTATGCACGATGATTCATCCAGTTTCGGTGGAAGATTTGCGTGAACTTTTTTGCGCGAATGCTATTTATCACATTCACCGATCTGTGTGATGTTGTATCACGTTGAGGGAACAGCGATGGGCCGGCCCATTTTGACGTACAAATTGTTGAAAATACAGGGAATAAAAGAGAGCACCCAGGGAGATCCAACCCTAGTCTCCAGGATGAAGACCGGCGCAACTAACCACTCCTCCCGCGTGACGTTACTGGTTCCTACTAGAGGTTTCGCCTTTTTTTTCGTTTTCGTTTTCTTTTTTCTTCTCCATTTCTTTATTTTTCTCTTTCTTTAGTTTTTTTCTTTCTTCTTCTCTGGGATTTTCATTTGTTTTCAGCATTTTCATTTTCCTTTTTCTTTGGTTTTTCTTTTGTTTCTTTTTGTTTTCATTCCACATTCTTATATACATGCTCAACATTATTCAAATACTTGTTCAACATTTTTCAAATATATGATCAACATTTTTTTTCAAATACTGGTTCAACATTTTTCAAATACATGATCAATATTTTATTTCAAATATTTGTTCAACATATTTTCAAATACTTGTCATGCATTTTTCAAATACTTGTTCAACATTTTTCAAATAATTGTTCAACATTTTTTTATATACATGATCAACATCTTTTCAAATACTTGTTCCACATTTTTTAAATAATTGTTCACCATTTTTCATATACTTTTTCAAAATTTTGAAATACTTGTTCAATATTTTCATATACCTGTTCAACATTTTCAGTACTTAATCAACATTTTTCAAATACATGTTCAACATTTTTTTCAAATACTTATTCAACATTTTTAAATAATTGTTCAACATTTTTCAAATTTTTGTTCAACATTTCTTTAAATGTGTTTTTGTAATACATGTATTTAGAATGTATCAAAGTATAAACAAATGTACGTAGAACTTTTTTTGGTTTTTCTTTTGTTTCTTTTTGTTTTCATTCTAGATTGTTTTATACATGGTCAACATTTTTCAAATACTTGTTCAACATTCTTCAAATACATGATCAACATTTTATCAAATACTTGGTCAACATCTTTTGAAATACTTGTTCGACATTTTTTAAATACTTGTTCAACATTTTTAAATACTTGTTCAACATTTTTAAATACATGATCAACATCTTTTCTAATACTTGTTTTACATTTTTCAAATACTTGTTCAATATTTCAAATACTCATTCAACATTTTTAAATACTTGTTCAGCATTTTTCAAATACCTGTTCAACATTTTCAGTACCTACTCCATATTTTTTAAATAAATATTCAACATTTTTTTCAAATACTTATTCAATTTTTTTATTGTTCAGTATTTTTCAAATTTTTGTTCAACATTTTTATTTTTAAAATACCTGTTCAACATTTTTAAATAATTGTTCAACATTTTTTCTAATACTTGTTTTACATTTTTCAAATACTTGTTCAATATTTCAAATACTCGTTCAACATTTTTAAATACTTGTTCAACATTTTTCAAATACCTGTTCAACATTTTCAGTACTTACTCCATATTTTTCAAATAAATATTCAACATTTTTTCAAATATTTATTCAAATTCTTTAAATAATTGTTCAGTATTTTTCAAATTCTTGTTCGACATTTTTATTTTTAAAATATTTGTTCAACATTTTTAAATAATTTTTCAACATTTTTCAAATACTTGTTCAATTTTCAAATACTCGTTCACCATTTTTAAATATTTGTTCAACATTTTTCAAATACCTGTTCAACATTTTCAGGACTTACTCCATATTTTTCAAATAAATATTCAACATTTTTTTCAAATACTTATTCAATTTTTTTAAATAATTGTTCAGTATTTTTCAAATACCTGTTCAACATTTTCAGTACTTACTCCATATTTTTCAAATAAATATTCAACATTTTTTCAAATACTTATTCAAATTCTGTAAATAATTGTTCAGTATTTTTCAAATTCTTGTTCGACATTTTTATTTTTAAAATACTTGTTCAACATTTTTAAATAATTGTTCAACATTTTTCAAATACTTGTTCAATATTTCGAATACTCGTTCACCATTTTTAAATACTTGTTCAACATTTTCAGGACTTACTTCATATTTTTCAAATAAATATTCAACATTTTTTTCAAATACTTATTCAATTTTTTTAAATAATTGTTCAGTATTTTTCAAATACCTGTTCAACATTTTCAGTACTTACTCCATATTTTTCAAATAAATATTCAACATTTTTTCAAATACTTATTCAAATTCTGTAAATAATTGTTCAGTATTTTTCAAATTCTTGTTCGACATTTTTATTTTTAAAATACTTGTTCAACATTTTTAAATAATTGTTCAACATTTTTCAAATACTTGTTCAATATTTCGAATACTCGTTCACCATTTTTAAATACTTGTTCAACATTTTCAGGACTTACTTCATATTTTTCAAATAAATATTCAACATTTTTTTCAAATACTTATTCAATTTTTTTAAATAATTGTTCTGTATTTTTCAAATTCTTGTTCGACATATTTTAATCCCTGTTTAACATTTTTTCAAATATGTTTTTGGGAGAGTGTTTTTGTAATATATGTATTTAAAATATTTCAAAGTATGTACAAAAGTAAAAAAGAAAACAAAAGAGGAAAAATGTGAAAAAAAAGAAAGAGGAACCAAGCAGGGCTTACCTGCGCTCGCGGGCCGGCCCATATGTTCAGTCGGAACGCTCGACTCGCGGAACGCGATAAATAGCGATGCCCACTTCGAACGCGATATGACGCCCGCATGCGTCCGATCGTGGCTGCTTCGCTGAAGCGAAGCGAGCTAACGAGGCAACACGGGCCGTCCCACTTCGAACCATTACCCGGTTTTGGGAACCTACTAGAAGGTTCCCTGAACCGGTTTTTTTTTTCTGTAGCCGTTTTTTTCATTTTCATTTTTCTTTTTGTTTCTGTTTCTGTTTATTGTCTTTTTTCCTTTTCCTTCATTTTATCATTTTTCGTTTTTCTTTTCATACTTTGCTTTAAAGAAAATGTTTTGAACCCCGCAAAAAAAAGAAAATGTTTTTAAATCCCAAATTTTGGTTTTGATTTAAAAAAATGTTCAAATTTTTAAATTTTATTCACTTTTTATATTTTGTTCACAATTTTAAATTGTTCAGTGTATATCACAAAATGTTCAACGGGTATTTAAATGTTTTTTCAGCTCATACGACAAAATTGTTCAATGTCTATTTAAAAACTGTTCAGATTATATTCTAAAAATGTTCAATGTATAAAATTTGTTCATCGTATATCACAAAAAATGTTTAATATGTTTCAAATTATTTCAACGTATATCACAAAAATGTTCACCGTGTAGTTAAAAATTGTTCATCGTACACCTAAAAGATATTCAATGTATATTTGAAAAAATTTCGTCGTATATTAATTTTTCATGCTTCCAATAATTGTTCACGTTTAAAGAAACACGTTTTAATAGTTTGTTCGAGTTTCCAAATTTGTTCACGAAAACATTAATCACTTTTTAGTGAAGATTAAAAAAGGATCTGCCGCTGTCCATAGTACTTTAAACTTAGGACAACGCTAACACCCACACGTGTGGTGGAAACGAAACCCGTCCACACGCTCTATAACACACAGACTGCGCCACGTCACCGCATGCATGCATGTGGAGATCTTTTCGGATTTTCAGTTTTTAAAATGTTTTATCTGTTCAATGAAAAATTCGATTGAAGATCCGTTTTCACCATTAAGTCCCTCGCGACGAGATCTTCGAAACTAGATCTCATATCAATATATTTCGACAATTTTTTTTGGGGGTTAAAAGTTACAATGTCTATTGCACATGAATTGCCATGGTGTTTACACTGAAGTTGCCATGATATGTTTCAGCTATTTTTTTCTACATTTAAAAGTAAATTTTGACATTTATAAAATGGAGAATTAAGAAACTAGACTTACCATGAACCATAAACTAAAATTGCCATGATACATGCACTTAGAATTGCCATGGTTCATACAAAAAATACTTTTCATGGTTAAAGTACTGGAGTTGCCATCATCAAAATACTAAAATTGTCATCCTCTACAAACTGAAATTGCCACATGGCAATTTTAGTTTAAGAATTATGGCAACTACAGTGTAAACATCATGGCAACTTTTAGGCAAAAAAAAATCATCAAAACATATCAACATGGGGTCTAGTTTTGAAGATCTCGTCGAGATGGATTTAATGGTGAAAACGGATTTTTAATTCGATTTTTTAATTAGAAGATAAAATATTTTTAAGCTGAAACCAAAAAGATTCCTGATGACGTCATCTGTTCACATGTGGCAAAATGAGTGGTAAAAAAGACGTGTGAGCGATCTATAAGATGCCACACGTGTGAGCGTTAGTTTTTTCGTAAACTTATGTTGTGCTATAAAATACAATCTCAGTCGCTATCTCTAGTGGCTGGCGTGGCGGCTATCCAGCAAAAGGTAGCGTGTTCGAGTCCAACCAGCGGTACAAATTTTTGTTCGTTACAGTCGTCCGTGCGCGCGAGCCCTGCGCGGAAGTCTTCAAGCGTCAAACAGGAGTTCTCCCTTCTTTTTTGTCTGAACCAAGATTTGCGTGAACTTTGTGATTGGCAGGCCAATTTTTTCTGGCTGGCGGCACGGCCTGACCAAGAATGTTACGCAAAGCCGTGATTCGCGTAGCAGCTTCAGGGCCCGTTTCCTACTCAGGCCCGGTCGGTCTCCCTCTAATAAGTACTCCTTGCTGATTTGGCCTGGTATACGAACTGCTCGTCACGAAAGAAACCGCGGAATCCTTGCCGAGGAGGAAAGATCGCGCGCCCCTCGATCCTCCTCGATGGTCGACTTGGAGAACCCGGACCTGGAGGAAAACCTCGTCGCGGCGGAGCCCTCTCGGCATAGATTTGAGGCCTGGGTAGACAGGCTAAGAGTATACTTTGACAATGACGACCTAAACCCCGGCGGCGGCAGCGGCGGCGGCGGCGTTGCCGCTGATCTCGAAGCCTTGGAGGCGGAGCCTCAACAGCACAGCAGGTCTGTCTTCATGTGTCTTCTAATGTGCGCCACTGTGATGTTTATGGGTTTCTTCGTGGTCGCGCGCCCCTCGATCCTCCTCGATGGTCGACTTGGAGAACCCGGACCTGGAGGAAAACCTCGTCGCGGCGGAGCCCTCTCGGCATAGATTTGAGGCCTGGGTAGACAGGCTAAGAGTATACTTTGACAATGACGACCTAAACCCCGGCGGCGGCAGCGGCGGCGGCGGCGTTGCCGCTGATCTCGAAGCCTTGGAGGCGGAGCCTCAACAGCACAGCAGGTCTGTCTTCATGTGTCTTCTAATGTGCGCCACTGTGATGTTTATGGGTTTCTTCGTGGTCCTGATCCAGGTCTATGACTCGCACTCAACGACGGCATGCTTAACAATCGCCGTGCTCGTCGGGGCAGCTATATGCCAAGTTGTTTTACTCGGTCTTCTCTTCATTACAATTCTAGTATTTGCCGAGTTCTTCGTTGGGAATCCAGAGGGACGTAGGCTGGTAGATCGGTTGATCTAATCTGATGTGCCACAATGATGATACCTAGGAACTAGGAGGTGTATTTTTCCTTTTTTTTTCATACGTTGTGTCTGTCCCTGTTTCAGTTGAAATTACGATACTTGCCAACGTAATGAAAAAAAAGGACGCCGATATCTATCTTTTTTTGGAGGGGTTAAAACCAAACTTTCCACATTATGTGGGATACAAAATGGATCATGAGGTTCGATAAGCCAAACATGCCACCCCTAATCCAACAAATGAGAAAACTTGGCTAACCTATTGACATCGCTATTAGAAACTATGCCTTCAATAGTAAACTTACAATTAAAAGATAAAGCTCTCTGCTTAATTTCACTAACGATAGCACCATAACCTCCACGGCTAGCTCTATCGATGTCGTTTACCACTTGCTTTGAATCCGACGCGATGATGAAATTATAAAGTGATAGATTTTGTGCAAGTGACAAACCTTCACCGCATGCTACTGCTTCTAAAGAAGCCACATCCTTTATTCCGTGCAAAACAAGAGCCAAACTGCCCATGAAGTTACCCAGCGTGTCTCGACAGATAGCTGCAGCAGCCCCACTAGTCTGCACCATGAATATTGGCGCGTACACATGTGTATTTATGAAACCTGCCGGCAAGCTTTGGCCAAAGGTAAGAATGTTGGAACTTTTGGTGGTAGTGAAGGGAGGCAAACGGAAACTCCACCACGAAGCTAGGAGGTAGGCAAACATGAGGAGCTAGGAGCTAGGAGGTAAGAGCGCACCCCGCCGGCGGCCACCCCATGCTGTCTCCCGCCCGGGAACGGGGTCCACCAACTTGCCGCTCGCCGCTTTCCGGCCGCGGCAACCACCCATATCGGTGCGCCTTACCGTGGCACGGGGTTTTAACCACGTCCCATACGTCCACGGCTTCTCCTTCACCGCAGGCTGGTTTCCTTCCTCCTAAGTGTTTCTTTGGTTTCTTGGTTGACTGTTGCTTTTGCTTTCATGCTTGCTTTCTCCTATGCATATAGTTTCCGTGTTGCTCAATAGCCTGTTGTCACTTCTGCCCCATGGAAGGCGAACGGTTTCAGGATGTTATGCTTTCGAGGTATGGCTGCGCCACTGTTGAGGCCGTCGCAGGGCGGCGCCGCCCCGCCGGCGTGCTGGCCGTCGTTCTCAACGACGGTGTTCTCCTTTCGCCGGATTTCTTTGCCTCTCTCCTGGTCAACTGGTTCGGGGGGTTTGCCAACAGCTATGCTGCCAGATCGTGTCAGCCAGGTTGTTTTTACTTCCTCGCCGCGCATGCATGCATCGCCAAGGAGATAGTTCTCCGCGATTGCTGGACGCCCGGCTTGCTACGTGTCAGGATGACCCTCTCCAGCTTGTCTCCTTCTGCCCCGCCTTTGTCTTTTCCGCGTGTTCGTTCTTCTGCATGGACCGCTAACGCTGCTTTGCCTTCTCTTCTGGGACCCCACCCCATGCACGACGCTCGTGCCCAGGATTCCGGGGATTCTATGACGACCTGGCAGATTTCCGCGCTCTCTCCGCAGCACGCGGGCAGCCATAATCAAGTGCCTGGCGGTTTAGATCCCCCAAATCCCCCTGCCGTGCTGACGCAGCAGGCCCCTGGCCTACCGGGGGACGATCGAGGCCATCCTATCGTCGTTTCTTCCTCTCCTCTCGCGCCTCCCAGCCGTCGTTCTGCCTCCCCTGCCAGCTCGCACTCCCCCCATTCGATAGTCCAACGCAACTGCGCATTGCGACCTATCGGGACGCCCTGCTCTCGCATGACTCGGTGCCGCCAGGATCATTATGCGCCTCGCGTCCCGCAGCAAATCGGCTTTTCAGATATGGCAAGCCTGCTGATCTTCACCGGCGTTGCTTCCGCTGCCTCTCCTACAGCCATAGACGACGTGATTGTTGGGATCCTGCTGTCTGCTGGCTGTGCCATCGTGTTGGTCACCTTAGCTTCCAATGCAGCATCCGCGTCTACAAGCCTAACCCTCAGCCCGACGCCACCAATACTTATACCCCCTCCCCCTCTTGTTCGCAGCTCATCAATCCTCTCGACGCAGCTCCGGCCTCCCCCACCTCGCTCGCAATCATCCCTTTCTCCCCCGCCCCACCCAATCCTGCTCCAGTCGATGCCATGGAGCCTGTGATCCCAGGGCGCCCTACCTCGCTCGACGTCTACTTCCCGCTCGTTTTTGATCAAAACACCCTAGTTTGCCTCATCAACATCTCTCCACCCAAGTCCAACTTCCTGCCCTGGCTAAGGCGTGTCTTCAGGCAGCGGCTGCGGATTGGCGCCGTACGCTTTGCTGGCTCCGCGGTGGGCACGACCTTCGCCGTCTTTCAGAGGGAGGAAGAGCAGGCTGCGGCCTTCCGTGCGAGCCCGATCTACGTCGGCTCCCACACGGTCCGCATCCTCCCGCACGACGCGAGAGACAATGCCTTCTCCTTCTCCTACCGCCATGTAGTCAAACTTTCGCTTGAAAAGCTGCCTCTGGAGCTTTGGAACAGGCGAGGTGTCGCTGCCATCGTCGCCGGCTTCGCAGGCATGCTGAGGGTGGAGCATGCCTGCCTGCACGGGAACGACTTTGCCAGCATCTTCGTGCTTGTCAAGGTCGAGGCGCTGCAGCACATCCCCCACCACATCGCCTTTTATCGCTTTGATGACGCGGGGGCGTATGCCGACGTGCTGATCAATGAGATCTGGGACGTGGCCCAGTCGCTCGGGGCCCCATCTGCGCCACCGCAACCTCCCTCTGCGCGCTGCTTCGGTGGAGGAGGTGGCTCCGGTGCTGGCCGTGCGCTACCGAGGACCCTTCCTCGTCAAGGCCACGCCCCGTCTAGGGGCTCCGGCACGGCGCCTGGCGACCAGCTTGACGACGACATGGCTACCCAGGCCTACCGCGCCTACCTGCAGCCTCAAATCGCTTCTGTCCAAGACTTCATGGCCATGTTAAAGCTCTCCTTCAAGCCTAAGTTCATCAAGGGGGCCCCCTTCTCCCTCCCCACGGCCGAGCAGCTTGCCCATGAAGACGAGGGGCGAGGCTGCCTCCGTTCGGCGCTGGTTGCTGCTGACTGCGCCCGTCCTAGCGCGGCCGTATCCTTCGACCCCGACGCCATGTCTTTCTCCTTCACGCTTGAGCTCAGCAACTGCCGGGCTGCCAAGGGTGTGATTCAGGTGCGAGCTGTCGCCTTGGACGATGGCTTCTTCCCCTGCTTCGATCTGCGCCATGATCTGTTGGCGCGGGAGAGCTGTCGCTCTCTCTTGTTCAAATTCTGGCCACAGGATGAAGCCGGCCTCATGTGCCCGCGCACTTTGCCCCTTCTGCCTTCCGTTGATAACATGAACCCTCCCAAGCCTGTCCTGCCACATGGGCTGCTGCCCGCCGTTGGCCCACCCCTAACCGCTGCTGGGGGTGTCATTCTCCCTGCTGAAGCCTACTTCCCTACGTACGCGCGTGTGCAGGCCCACCAAGTGCTGGCCACCAGGCCCATCTGCCCCAGGCCTCTCAGGCACGCCCCTACTTTGGGCGACGGCCTGCTTGGCTGCGACCGGTCCCCTGTGGCTAACACCAACCCGCTGCACGGGGCTTGCTCCTTGCTCCCCGCTCACGCGGCCACAACTTTCTGCTCCTGCCGCACGCCGCCGCCAGAACCAAGGGCTGAAGATCTCCGCCCCTTGCCCACGCTCCCACTCCTTGATGCACCCCTGTTGCCTCCAGCATCATCACCTGTCAGGCGCCCACGCTTGCCGGCGACGCAGCTCAGGCCGATCTGGGCCTAGGGATAGGTCCTCTCCCGCCTCCCGGCGACCAGATCCTCCAGGAGGTCACCGCCGACCCTGACGCCGGCTCTGCGGTTCAAGCTTTGGCAGCAGCTGCGCAGGTCCAACAGGTGGTAGCTGCTGGCTCTTCTGCCCAAGATCTGACGGCGCCCCCCTCGGCTGCTCGCCGCAGCCCCCGCATCAGGCAGATGTATGATGGGGAGGGCGTCGGCTCCGTCGAGCGCGCCTCCAAGCGCAAGGCGGCGGGCTCCGGCGCTAGCTCCGGTGGCCCTAGCCGTCGGCCCTCCTCCAGCGCCTCCCGCCGCAAGAAGACCAAGGTGGTGCCTGTTGCTGAACTGCTTGATCTTCAGTTCGACAGCACCCCAAGCCCATGACCCGCGGCAAGCTCAAGCAGATCGCTAAGTGCTGTGACCTCAACGTGGACGCCATCTTCGCTCAAGCTTCTTCCTCCTCGAACGCTGGTGCAGGCCGCTCTGGCTCTTCGGATAGTTCCTCTGCTTCCATGGGTGCACGCTTTGGTTCAGATGTTTAAGGATCTTTCTGATAGGCTTATGCCTGGTGCCATCCCGGGAGCTGTCGGTTCTAGTTCTAGTTTTGTATGCCTCTGCTTTAGGTTTATGTTCAGTCTTAGCCACCGTTCTGTCATGCCAATTGCTAGTCAATCTGTCGGTCTGCTTAGGTTTAAGCGTTTTAAGCGTTTGGTCTGTATCTCTGATGATGTTAAGATGTTCATCTATGTTATTCTAGATCTCTCTTTTATCCTTTGTGGCATCTGCATTGCTTCCCATTTTTTACTGCTGCATGTTTCCGCTCATTCATGCCCACCCCTAGCATTGCTTTTACCTCGTTTATGCACAGGCAGTTTTCTCACCTTGATCCATGAAACTTCTTAACTGGAACGTACGAGGCCTAGGTGATGAGAACAAGTGTTCTTTGGTTCATGATGTTCTAACCTCCTGTCACCCTAGCATTATCTGTTTTCAGGAAACAAAGCTAGAATCTGCCCCAATTTTGAAGTTGCGGAGTTTTCTTCCTCCTCACCTCAACAACCAGGCGATCATGCCTTCTGCAGGCCCCTCGGGCGGCCTGTTGGTCGCCTGGGACGCTGCTGCTTTCTCAGGACAGATCGTTGCAACCCACAGACACCATTTCACCGTTAGGTTCTCATCAACGTCGTCTGCGTCAGTTTTCGCGATCACTACGGTGTATGCTCCTTGCACCCACCAGGAGAGGCAGCTTTTCTTTGATGAGTTGGACAGCGTTTCTGGCCTGCTGTTTGAACCATGGGCTATCCTCGGCGACTTCAACATGTACCGGTTCGCCGAGGAAAAGTCCCGAGGTAGAGTCAACTGGGCTATGATGGACAAGTTTAATGGTTGGATCAGATCTCATGGGCTAGATGATGTCGACGTTTGCAACCGCAGATACACCTGGTCGAACAAGCGAGCAGACCCGACCTTGGTTCGGTTGGATCGCGTGCTCATCAATGCTGACTGGCTATTGTCCTTCTCCCTGACGTCTGCCTCTGTCGTGCCTTCTGTCACCTCCGATCATGTGCCTATCCTGGTTCAGTTTGGAAGCATTCAGGCAAAAACAAGTTCTTCAGAATGGAAAACCAATGGCTGGTGATGGAGGAAACAAGATCCATCATTCTTAACAGTTGGCATCAGGGCACCAGGCCGATCCCATCAGCTGCCTCTCTTATCAATCATAAGTTCAGACGAGTTCGTGCTGCCATCAGACAGTGGAAAAGAAACAAGGCCAGCTTAGATCTGTTCTCTTCCAATAACAAGTCAGTGGTAACCTACCTTGATGCAGTCGAAGAGCGGAGGTCTTTATCTCAGCTTGAGAAGGCCCTAAGGATGTTTGCAAAATAGAAGGCAGAGCTGCTTGTTCTATGGCAAACTGAGTTCTGGCGACGGAGGGCAAAACTATGTTGGTGTGTCTCCGGTGATGAGAATTGCAGCTTTTTCCACGCTGCTGCCAATGGTCACGCACAACGGAACAAGGTCAGGGTGCTCGTAAAGGATGGAGTTGAATTTTTTGACAATCAGCAGAAGCTCAAGTTGGCAACTGATTACTTTTCTGCTCTTCTGGGCCAGCCCTCTCCTTCTATGCCCACAGTTCAGCTTGGCCAGCTGTATGCACCCGACGATCTGTCATGTCTGGAGAGGGAGTTCACCTGGGAAGAAATTGTTGATGCTATCAATCACTCGCCGAACAACCACAACCCTGGCCCGGACGGCTTCACCAACGAGTTCTATAAAGCCTTCCTTGGCGACATCAAGACGGATCTCCAGCTTTTCTTCTCTCAGCTGTACCAGAACCAACTAGATCTGAAGGGCATCAACGTGGCTCACATTTCCCTCCTGCCCAAAAAGGATACACCGCTCGAGCTAAAGGATTTCAGGCCAATCTCCATTGTTCACAGTGTGCCAAAGCTTGCCAGCAAAGTGCTGACTAGAAGGCTTCAAGTCCACATCCCTAACCTAGTTCACAACTTGCAATCCGGTTTCATCAAGGGCCGTGCTATTGTAGAAAACTTTGCCATGGCTGCTGATATGATACAAACTGCTCACAAGAGAAAGTTACCCATGGTGGCTCTTAAATTGGATTTTCAAAAAGCCTTTGACACCGTCAGTTGGTCATGCCTCTTCAGCATTCTCACTGCTAGAGGCTTTCCTCAACGCTGGATCAGTTGGCTCGAATCTCTTCTGTCTATGGCAAATTCCAAAGTTATGCTGAATGGGGAGTTGGGGGACTCCTTCACCACTAGGAGGGGTTTCCGGCAGGGCGATTCTATTTCACCGTATCTTTTCATTCTGGTGGCTGATGTTCTGCAACGGCTATGCTGCTCAGCTTTTCAAGATGGACACCTAATTCACCCGCTTGGTTCTGACAGAATGTTCCCAGTGCTGCAGTATGCCGACGACACCTTGATCCTGTTCCACGGCAGCGTTGAACAAGCACTTATCATCAAACAGATTCTGTCTGACTTCTCCGATTTCTTCGGGCTAAAGATTAATTACCATAAGAGCACCCTCATTCCTATCTGCATGGACAGCAGTATCACAAATGAGATTGTTGGTTTGTTTGGTTGCCCAGCCTCAAGTTTTCCATGCACTTACCTTGGCCTACCTCTTTCTTTGCACAAGATCTGACACGACATGCTGCTACCAGTCATCCATAAAGTGGACAGAAGGTTATCCGGCTGGTTGGCTACTCTCTTGTCTTGGGGAGGGCGGCTCACCCTCATCAACTAAGTTTTGGCCAGCATCTCCAGCTACTTCATGTCATGTTTCTGCTGGCCTAAGGAGTGCTTACAGAAGTTAGAGGGACTGTTGAGGTCTTTCTTGTGGCAAGGCACGAACACCGCTAAGGGTGGTCAGTGCCTAGTAGCTTGGCACTTTGTCACCATGCCGCGTTATGCTGGAGGTTTGGGTGTTCGTGATTTGCCTGCCCACAACCAAGCTATGCTAGCCAAGTTTACTGCTCGAGTTCTGCAGCACTCAGATGCTCCCTGTTATCAATGGTTCGCACAGCAATACTGCCACAATCAGCTGCCCTTGCGGCCATGCTATCGGGACACAGCTATCTGGAAGGGTTTCAAGCAGTACACCGGTATGATTATCAACTCTTCCAGGTGCTTTTTGGGCTCAGGGGAGCTGATCTCGTTCTGGCATCATACCTGGCTGCCAGTGGGACGGCTACGCTTTGCCTTGCCCTTATACACCTTTGCCACCGACCAAGCTTGCTCTTTTCTCGAAATGGTTTAACCTCTCAAGGTTCTTTGGTTTCACTCGTTTGTCATAGAAGCAACTTAGTTTTACCTCTTCTCTTCATCTCCCGTTTTCCCTCCGGTGCCATCCTAGATCTCGGGACGAGATCCTCTCGTAGTGGTGGAGTGTTGTAACGCCCCGGATGTAACTTGCCATATTTGTAACTCCGACTCTTGCCTTTTCCGGAGATGCGATATGAGATTCCCTTCATGGTTGGGTTTTTGCCTTTCATTTTGCATTTTGTTCATGTCATGCATTTTATATCATGTCATCATGTGCATCGCATTTGCATTCGTGTTCGTCTCATGCATCCGAGCATTTTCCCCATTGTCTGTTTCGCAATCCGACACTCCCACATGCACCCGACGCACCCCTCTTGTCTCTTTTTGTGAGCGGGTGTTAAACGTTCTCGGAATGGGCCGAGATTTGTCAAGTGGCCTTGGTACACCACCGGTAGACCGCCTGTCAAATTTCGTTCCATTTGGAGGCCGTTTGATGCTCCAACGGTTAACTGCAAAAGCCTCTTTGTGTTGCAGCCCAACACCCCTCCAAAACAGCCCAATAACCCATCTAAACCACTTCCATGTTCTCCGTCGTCGGATCACGATCGTGTGGGCGAAAACCGCACCTCATTTGGACACTCCCACCTCCTTCTACCTATATATATATGTGCATCTCCCCCGAATTTCGGGTCCAAACCCTAGTCTCCTTCCACCTCGCGCCGCCAGACAAGTCCGTCCGTGCCAGACGTGTCCGCCGGACGCGTCACCCCGGCCAATCAGAGGGCGACACCTCAGCCTCCGCCGCCCCGCGCCCAATCCCCCCCGCCACGTCAGCGCGCCGCCACCCTCTCTCTCCCCCGCGCCCGCCGCGGCCCGCCAGGCCTGCGTCCGGCCCCCGCGGGCCCAGCACCGCCGCCCGGCTCTGCCTCCCCGCGCCGCCGCTCTTCCTCGCCGCCCGCCGGCTCCATGCTCCGCCACCGACGCCTCCGGCCAGATCCGGTCGAGGAGCGACCGGATCCGGCGAGCACAAGCTCCGGCGAGCCCACTTCGAGTTCTAGCCGTCGTCCCCATCTTCTCCGATGAACCTCGGAATCCGTGCCGCGGTCAAACCCTAGTCCGCGAGGTGAAATTCCACCAAGTCCCAAAACCCCCTAATGTT